>NC_057697.1:142500-225841 GCF_014466175.1 Vespula pensylvanica
AGGTACCTCTGTCGTTGACAGG
Organism: Vespula pensylvanica; assembly: GCF_014466175.1. Taxonomy (NCBI): domain Eukaryota; kingdom Metazoa; phylum Arthropoda; class Insecta; order Hymenoptera; family Vespidae; genus Vespula; species Vespula pensylvanica. The sequence continues at coordinate 142,523 of NC_057697.1, forward strand.
TCCAACTGTCAGAGAATAAGGGTGGTAAAGACGCTGCCGCCGCCGCCGCCGCCGCCGTCGCCGCCGCCGACGACACCGACGACGAAGGATAAGGAGCGAGATCCTTATAGGTAGACGGTGTAAAAGGGGAAAATGTCGGGATCGAAGACAGAAATAGGAGTGAGAGGGAAGAGGGATATATATATATACACATAGAGAGAGAGAGAGAGAGACGAGGACAGTCGGACCGTGGTGGTCCTTTCGTAGCATTCTGCTCAAATCTTTTGGACCGCAGCGGAGATGGCTTGGACTCCCAGAACAAATAACATTGTTTATTTGTCGGACCACGCCGCCGCAGCACGCTCTACTTCTCTTCTCGAGGGATCCAGATGCATGATTCATGACGCAAGGGACAGAGCACCGTAACTTCGATCCTTCGAGAGATCCCTCGCTCCTCGTGTGTTTCTCGTTTTTCACCCTAGCGCACTAACGTCCCCGTTACCGAGGACGCTCCTTCCAATAAGGCGTTATCCTGCCACTCCGCTTGGAAGTACTTTCCCCGACCAATTTTCCTTCCGACGGCGCGCTAGCGCACGCACGAACGGAAGGGACTAGTTCGTCTTTACCGCCGACACGATTTCTCTAATCAATTTCGATAGAGAATTTGAAACTGCTAACTCGATCTCGATTCATTCTTTATCTCTTTACAAATGAATTCATCCATAAGGATGCAATGTTTCGGTATACAACGGATGAACGTAATGCAATGGCATCCATCCGAGTCGTAGGATTCCGGAAAGAGATTAGGACCGCTTAAGGAACGATGAATCTTAGAAGTGGGAGCACGAAATCTGGTCTTTAACATGGACATGACACGCTCGGGATCCCTTCGAATGCCACGACCATCTGTCTTCTGACTCGCTACTTTTTTTCATTATACGGTATTTCCCATAAGAATTGCCGGGGGAGAAGGCAAAAAGAAAGATAGAGAACGAACGTGCGGTAGATGGGAACGTGCGAGGCAGCCCCAAAAGTTTTTCTTCCTACGCGCACGCCAGATACCAAGGGGAATTGGTCGCATTGCAGGGGTCAGTGCCATGACCACGTGGATCTTGAACACGCTATATACTTTTCACGAGTGGGACAGGAAAAAAAAATGAGCGAGAGAGAGAGAGAGAGAGAGCGGGAAGAGTCGCGCAGAGTTATCGGGTTTTGCCAACGGATCGATGGTAAATAAATTATTCTTTCTAATAGTTGCTTCAGTACGAGGTGAAAGTTTATCGGTAAGAGAGCAAGGAAGCTGAGAGAGAAAGAGAGATAGGACGAGTCATCTTACAAGCACTGCTCGGTCGTTGGACGTTTGTTCGTTGCTGCCTCGTTGTCAGGTGTGCCGATAGCGGTACTAGCGAGCTTAGCGACATTCGCTCGCCTCCTCGGAGTAACTTTAACGCCGAACGCATCGCATAAATGTCACTTACGATTCGACCGAGTCCTTCCGTGCCATTCGACAACACCGTCGACTGGATAGCTACTTTCGTTGTCCATTGCCGTGCTCGTCCTTAACACCAATAACGAAGACAAATGGCTATCGATTAATGATCTCGCTAGGAAACTCGGTTCCTGTTCGAATAAACAATGAATCAAACGTAAGCGTAGAAGATAATTATTCGAACGTAAAGTATTAATGGACGGCATGTATTTCAACAAAAGCGACTGCCTCTTATTAATAGGTAAGGCTCTTTCATAACGACATGGTGGAGCAGCTCGCTCCGCGCCTTTATTTAATGATCGCGTTACGATCGAGCGTCGACCCTTTGGCAATTCGTGTCATCAGGCATGTGCACTTAGAAAATCGATTCCCTTGAGAGGCACCACTCAAGATAGATGCTAATAAGTAAATGTGTTTGCCGAGACCCGAGCGCGCATCACGGGTAATTAATTAAGCTCGATTATCTATGTACACTGCGGGGAAAGCGAGCGTTGCCTTCTCTAGATAGATGTAGAACGATATCCCTGAAAGGAAGAATCACGAGGAACTGCAATTTTGATCGTCCCAATTTCGTATTCGTCTATTTGACACTCCCCTTCGATCTCGACTTCCTTCGTCGGAAATAAAACAGATATATACGCGAATAAATAGGAAATAAATAGGAAATAAATAGTCAAAGGGATAGCAGATAAAATCTTCGTGTATTCAAGCGGTCTGAGAGAGAAACCCCAAGGACCCGTTACTACGAGCCCATGAGAGAATTTGCAGCCGGAACGTGGAAAGTTCGTGGAACGTATCCTACGACGATATATCCGCCAAGTCCCCTTGCTTTTTTCTCTTTTTTCTTTTTTCTTTTTCCTTTTTTCAACGAGCAAACGCACGAGTCTTAGGAAAGCCACGTAAAATCCAGATATCGAATGGGTGGAGGCTGATAAGCGGCGAATTGAATGGTGAATACCGTTTCGGAAATTGAATAAGCTATCGTGGCTGTGCCGAAGCGCCAAGTGGAAACCCGGTATTTGACCTGGCTGCGTGCAATCAATGTACTGATTGGAGATAAGGGCTCGCCCTGCGGACTCCCTCTGGCATCCTCTACGGCATGATTTATATAGGTATGGCCTTCGCCGGCGATGTATTCATTACTTGATTACCCTTCAGCGAGTTAATTTCGATCATGGCCACGTAACGAGTCGGATGACTTCATCTCTTCCATTACGATCTTTTTACCTTCCCGCCTGATACGATCGAATAGGAAAACAGAATTGCCTGTATTTTCCATCGGCTCTCTTTCTCTCGCGTTCCGATCAATACCGTCAATCGAAGTCCCTACCGAAACCATAATTTTAAATATACGCGTGGCACGTATGTGCATACACACACACACACATCCGTGTGTGTACGCGTAGATTAAGGAAAATTAATGATTACGGCTTGGTAAAAAAAATCATTTTAAAAATGATTCGCGTGCTAGAAACGTGACGAGTATAAATTGGTACGTCAGAGAAGTAGAAAAATTTCGCATTTCTCATTAACATCAATCACCCAATACGGCGACCCGAATAACGACGTTGATCGTTTATTAGCGATCATTTAGGCGAGAAGAGGATTAGCGAATTAAACTAGACTCCAAACAACTATCTATTTTCCCTTTATCGATTGTACGTAGAGACACAGACTTATACCATGTCGAGCTCATCGAACATTCGGGCCTGTTTGATAGGACGCATATTAACCGCAGGAGCGATCGCTTCGAAAGTTCGGATTCGGTGATCGTTTAACGACGTTTCCGCGTTATACCGGACTGATTCGCTCGCAGTTTCGAGCGAGAGACATGGAGTATCGAGGAGACGAGAAATAGAAGCAGCGGCCCAGCCGTCTGCAGGTGCGCACTCGACTCGAGTTAACTTTGATGATTCTCCACGTACACGGTAACCGTTGGGAAACTGTATATCCCACGAAATCTGCATCCGCGGTCGCTCCGGTAATACAGCTAATTTGTCGAATGTTCCAAAGCAAATGCACTTCTCCTTCGTACGCTTCTCGCGTTGGGTGCCTTACCGAGTGTGTGCCAGGACCGAGAGTAAAAGAGACGTATGCCGCTGGGAAACAGGAGGAAAGGAGAAGGATGAGATGCTTCCTAGCATATTAGATCTAAGTGGATTCCAGCCGAGTTAATTGGCGAATTAATTGAAACTGAAAATTAATTTAGAGCCAAGTATACAATTGATATTTTACGATCAGCAGAAAACAGTTTTATCCGCATCACGAGTTTCGAAGCTAAAAAGTTTTAACGCGAAATTAAGCCACTCATAACTTTCTCGCGCATGACGCGCTGCGTATATTATACGATATATTATGGACGTAAATTATATATTCGAGGTAGGTGAATCAAGACGAGGTAGGTAAACGTTTTGTCATACCGTGATATTGCTTTTACAAAATTGTTTCAGGTTTAAAAGATACGAGATATGTGAAACTTTCGATAAACGAGTAACACTCGTGGACGTAAAAGAAGTGAAGCATCGCGTTAACCCGTGGAACAGGATACGAGATCAAAGGTGAGAAGAATATATTTCAACGTTTCCAATTGCGATTTTTTTCGTCACGTTCCTTCGACACAAAGACATCCTGTCGCCTCTCGGATTTCTCTCCTCTCTCTCTCTCTCTTTCTCTTCTTTTTTTCAAATTCACCTCGCTAGTCGGTTGTGACGTTTTTCTCTAACACTCCGCAAATATTTGAGCGCCGACTATACTCTTCCCAAAGAGCATTTGAGTTGAGTGAGCTTTTGCACCCTCGCAGAGCCAATCGGCGTTTACCGATTGTAATCTAAGCCAATGCCTCGCTGCGCACTAAATGTCAAATGTTATCCGGCTCTTTCTCTTTCTCTCTGTTTCGAGTTCGTGCTGCTTCGGTGCTCGCTTTCACATATCCATGTACAGACCTCGCGGAAAATCGGTCCGGGCCGATGCGATTGTCGCGACGATTTACAAAGTTCTTTCACGCGGTTTTTTCATCGCGTACTCGTATCCACGTTCGACTTTTCGACGCCTAATTATTGCATATTAATGATTAGGCGAACGACGACGGCTTTTCTAAGCGCGATTACACGTTAACGCTCGATTACGAATCGATGGATGGAACAGATTCTCTGTTCGCTCAACGATCAAGATTAGATAAGAAGTACGAGGAGAGAACGAAAGGTTATAACGCGTCCGACGAAAGATAAAATTTCTGCGTTCGTAAAAGTCGAGGGTACCCGTAAGTTTTCTTTGTTTCTACGAATAAGATACTTTCCCCAGTTTCTACTCGCTCCGATTCTCCCCAATCCCTCCAACCTCGTACTATCGTTCCCCTTTATCAATTTGACGATACAATCGCACTTTTAACAACGTCCAGTCGAATTCGCGAAGGTCCCATTTAAATCTGCTCTCGGCGATATTTAAATTCGTGATGGTCATTAACATGCACGGGGGTTTGGGTCGATAAAGTGGGCGCGTCCACGTTATGTCGTTGGATCTGTCGTTGGGTAGGGGTCTTTCTACAATGAGCAAAGCAGACTATATATACGCGCACATATGTACATATACATGTGTATATATGTATATATCTCATTCATCTCCGACGAACAACGAAAGTTCTGCGACTTCTTCGAGGGCCGAGGAGCCGCACGTTCCCGCTAAATAAATTCTTGTTACGCAATCCGGACGGACAACTTTCGTAAAATAATGCGAGTTCGTTAATTAAAAGTTTCATCGAGGAGACCAATCGATCTGAGAAAAATTCTCGACGAGCCGAGATCGTTGAAGGGATCTCTAGAATTCGGTTCCGTTGGTTCGCATACCCAGATGGGACGATACAAAAGGAAAGGGATAGATAACGGGCATAAGATTTGAGATTGATGAACAGTTGGGAAGCGATGTGGCCATGTGGCGTCGGCGATGGCGGCGATGGAGCGCATTTACTACGACGCTATGCGTCGGCACATTCACGTGTGCTGCTGAATTAATTGATGCACGACTCTGCATCAGCAGCATCCTCGTCGTCTCGTGAGAACGTGTCATGTGTACCGGTGGGACTACCATCGGCGTTTCTCTTCCTCTTCCTCCGCCTCCAACGTCCGACGTTTCCGATACAAACACTCACGCGTATGTGCCCGTATAATATACGACGACGGACAGTGCTGGCGCCGAAGGAACCGACGCGAATCGACAGGGCGAGGGATAAATGGACGTCGTGCCTGAAATATCAGCGTCGGAAGACCGCCTGTGTTAACCGAATTGCCAACCCAAACCTAAACCCAAACCCAAACCCAAGCCGAAGCTACGAAGTTGATCCTCCGAACGTGACTATTCTTTTTTGCTTTTCGGCGAAATAATAGACCGTTTATAAGTCGTGCGATCGTTATCCATATTGCTCGAGCGGAAAAGCGAAGGAATAATACTCGTACGACGATACGCTTTAACACGTACCGATCACGTTCCGACCGAGGTATCGCGAGCGACGACCGAACGTCTATTCCTTCTTTTTCCTCTCCCGACGAAGAGAATGTAAGTAGTCGCGGTAGTTACCGTAGTAGCACGTTGAAACGTTAGGCGAATACAAACGTATACAACGGAGTCGGATATGCGCGTCCGATCCTAAATCTTAAAAAGTAGGTGAGTAGGAGAAGCCATTAAGGCGAGGACATACGATGGACGAGCACGGAACGCACAAAAGTAATTTTTAAAATAATCCATACGACGGATCAAAGTGCTTTCGAGCGAAGCCAAGCACTTGGCTGCGTTAGAGCAGCTGCTTTTCTTCCTCCTAAACGACGCGTGTCCACGGGGTAACGCTTAATGCAGCGAGGCGTGTACGTCGTGCGTGTGCGCGTTTGCATGTGAGTCTCTCCCCCCCATGCTGTCTCCTCTCTTTTTCGCCTAACGCACGTACGTACGTATGTGCTGCGCGACGGGGAATCGGGAAACGTTATTGTAAGCGTTACGCGCAAAGGCTGGTCAGAGAAACAACATATGGTAGTAGTATAACGTAACGTTTGGTCGAGCGAGCGCCGAGTTGCCAGAAATAGTCAGGCGTAAACACAAACGGAGAAGATACTTTACGAGGCGGACGCGCGGAAGGGCCCTCTTCCGGCGCCTCCTCGATAAGATCCGTGCTCGAGCGGAGATCGAACACGGATCGTAAAGCCACCGAGATCGCGTGCGTTTTCGCGTGCTCCCACCGGGCGCGACCCAACGCTCGCTGTCGCCAACGATCCTCTCTCTCTCTCTCTCTCTCTCTTCCTCTTTTTCTTTCCGAAACGCTCCATGCGCCGCCTTTCCTCAGGTCCCGTTCGAGCGAGAGACAACGACCGGCCGACACGACCCAACAAATTTTACGAAGGAAAGTACAATCGATATTTTTTCCGATATTCGAGAGCATATTTATCGGTCCGATAGGACCGTAAAGCGACGTAACTCTTTCGTCCACGTGCAAAAAAGCGATAGTCGCTATAATCGGGAGCCGCTTCGTTCGTTGCGGGAGAAGAACGCGAGGAGAGGAAAGCGACGAGAGTACGGAGGAGACGTCGTACGGAGAATTTGCCAAACACTCACCATATGCATGTCGTTCCGACGCGACGATACCACTTCCAAAATGTGAACCATTGGTGCCAGTTTTGAAAGGAAAAGGATAGCAGTACCGCCGACCGCGTGGCCGGCTCGAGAGAGTAGGGAGAGGGCGAACGAATTTCGCACGCTTCGAGGATGCGCGTAAAACGCACTGTATCACAATCCGACGCGGTCCGACGCGATCCGACGCGGTCCGACGCTCCGATGCTCTGTCGGTCGACGAAATGAATTCACCAAAAAACGAAAAAAAAGAAAACGTAGGATTTCCCGACTTCACAGAAATATTGCACGGTGGTAGAAGAGTCGTAACACAATTTTTCATGGATAAACGCAAAAACTCTTCTTCCCTTCTTCCCTTTCTCGTCCTTCTCCTTCTCCTCCTTCTTCTTCTTCTTCTTCCTCGCTTCTGTTTACCACCGCTAACGCTCCTGTTATCCCACAGGAACGACCTTCTCTCGGGAACGGTGCACACGGCGTTCGTAGGTGCGCGCGCGCGCTCGCGCGCTCGCTCACACCGAAAAGGGCGAAAGAAAGAAGGACGAACGAGAAGCGAGAGAAAGAGAGCGGGAGAACCGAGCGAGAGAGCAAAGAAGACGGAGGGGACAGAGCTATAGATAAAACCCCGAACGCAGCTCGTCCGCGACTGATTCCCCAGGCCTACACGCACCCTCTAGTTTTCTCCCTTTCATCCCCCACTACCCACCCTCCTCGCTGCTGCTGCTTCGTCCCCTCCCTCCTATCCCCCGTCCTTCCTCCTCGCGCGCGTCTCCCTCTTATCCCCTACGAGCGTCCCCCTCTTTGGATCTACGCACCCTTTGCGAGAAAACCCACGCACCCTTCGTTGCTGCGGACCCTCGCTCTCTCGCCTTTCCCTACCACCCCCCTCTTTCTCATTGCCTATCCTTCTCTACGGGACGCCGTCCATTTCTCTCTTCCTCTCCTGATATCGATAGAGAACACCCTAGCGTTCGGCCAATCAAAGGAACGCTAAACTTCTCCCTAGAACCTCGCCGTGCCTCGCGGTCCACGAAAAAGAATGGAGAAAAGAAATATCCACGATGCGGGCAGGACTGTGGTGCTTCGAGCAAGTACAAAGGACAGTCTTTTCTTTCCTTTTCTTTTATTTCCCCGATATAGTTTATCCATTTACATGGTGCATTGACTCGACGTATCGACGAAAGCCCCTGCCCTCCTCGGAGTAGCCGCGACATAAAACAGGACGAAAGAGACGCAACGAGATCCGTTGGCACGGAAACGTACCTACTTCTTTCGCGAAGCGACAAGGGAGGTATTTTGTTTATGGCGAGGGTCTTGCGCGCGGCTTTGAACGTCCTCGCATCCTTCGAACACACGGGGATCTTCGATCGAAACCAGAGAGAGAGAGAGAGATGTGTGTATCCGAGCGAATCCGTGGCTTTTAGGGAAGATTTTTCGAAGAACGGAAAGAGATCTTAACGCGAAAGGAATTTATCCGCGATTTCATCCGACCTTGACGCAAATAATTTTTTTCACCAAAGTACAAAGTTGTTACCTTCTTATCCTTACAGCGAAAACGTTCGATCGTGACTGGACAAGGACTGATTCGAAATTCAAAGTAAAGTTTTAAGATAAACAGTGACCAACCGGTGCGCAACGCGTTTAATCCTTTGAGTGCTAAGCTTTTAGAGCTTCGAACGCTATGAGGCTGACGTTCTTCCATTCTTTCTTTTGCTTTTATAGATTTGCCGAGCTTTTTCGTTAGGACTTTGTTTTGTTTAAAGAACGAAGAGGACACCATCGATCGAAATTTACGGAATTTAAATGCTCGAGAACGATTCTGTGTCCCGGGCAAAAGTCAAACGGCACACGGATCGGCACGATTTATTCAACATCTTGCTCGATCACGGGTCGTGCGCGCGATGGATATAAACTTGGAAAGATCGAAAGGAGGAAAAGAATAAGGAAAAGGAAAAGTAATGGAAGAGGATAGAGGGAAGGAACGTACAAGGACCAGCACGGTTAACCTCTCGTCATCCTTCCTTGCTTTCGTTCGGGGATTTGTTGGTTCAAAAGGATCTCTCTCGTACGAACATTCGCAAAACTCTCCATCCGCTTTCCGCCATCCCGTGCTCCCATTTTTTCCCTTCTCTTCCTTCTTCTCTTTCTCTTTCTCTTTCTCTCTGGCCATCCTCCGCAGTTCGCGTTTTTAAAGGGCGTACAAAAGCCACCGGAAATTGCTCCCGGCTCTTTCGACGTTACGCTCGATTCCATATCTGTCTATTTCTTCCTCCCTTGCAGCTTTACTCTTCTTTCCAGGATTCTCCCGAGCCACCCTCGAAGCTACCTTTGCCCTCTCGACGATATCCCCGTTCCTCTTCTCCCTTTTGCCTACTAACGGTTCTTCTTCGTTATCGTCGATTTCACGAGTAGCTTCCTACGGAGGCGGCAAGAGTTCCGATAATGGTGGATTTAGATGGAACGATTCGAACCGCTGCACCGATTCCTGGCCTAAAAACCAAGAGATCGGTGAAGCCTGCTAAGGACGAGGAACGATCGTTTTCATTCCTGGGACTGGCTTTAACGAATCGCAGCTCGCAACGGGATTCATTCTACGGGAGATTCGTTAAGTATCGATGGATGCGAGGGAAGAACGGGACGGAGGGAGGGAAAGGGTGGGCCATTTTTTGAAATCGAACGAATTATGTCCCGAGCCATCGGCTCACAAGTCCGCCAGAAGAATACGGATTAAGCGTCCGCGTTGAAAAAGTGACGCGAATTCGCGCGATCTCTAGCCAGCGATCCGTCTTGCGTAACTCGTCGATTCGGAAGAGGAGGAGGATGAATAGAGAGCCCTCGAGAGGTCCGAGAGGAAATCGATACGAAAGCTGTCATGACGAAAAAAGGAAGGGGAAGAGAGGGAGGGAGGGGGAGAGAAAGAGAGAGAGAGCGACTCGAAATCGACGAGTCCAGGACGAGGAAAGTCAGAAACGTGTTTCGGTGTGCCCTTCGTTCACTAGGGCGAAGTATTTACTTAGCTATGAAGGGGTGAGAGCTGAGGGAGCCTCGAAAGGGGAGACGAAAAGGGGGAGAGGGAGTGGGAGAGAGAGAGAGACAGAGATGTGACGGAGGACGACCGAGTGAAAGTTGCCTAAGGAAAACTCCAACGGTCGCGTTGCTGCTTTTTGATGACTTCGAGGGAACTTCGCCCCGGGACGATGAAGTCTGGAAAAGACTTTGAAAACTCGAACGCCGATATGGAAAGTGAGGAACCCGCCATGACCCGTTATGGATCACGCGATCAATCTCTTCGCACGAGAATGGCGAAAAGTTAGAGGGCATTGCACGAACCTAAAGTAAAAGAGAGGAAAAAGGGATCTACTCTGTTTCGTCCAAGCAAACCTATCGAGTTCGAAATTTTCGACGACACGGTTTGTTGCTGAAGTGTTTTTAATGGGATTCTACAACTAGTTTGAAACGGACGTAATGTTGATTCACCGTCAGTCCGAGTACTCGAAAGTAGGATTAGTACTGAAAATCATCGTTCGTTATCTTTACTTTAGACTTTAAGAACTCGATCGGTTGGTTTTCCAACAACGGGCGACTTTTGTATCCATATCGTATGCAAGAAGGCGAGAAAAGAGACCGGCTGGAGAACCGAGATAAGGCCGAAAAGCGTCCTCGAGATCGAAGATGCGAATGGTTACGTCAGGGCACTGTCGGTCGGACGCTTGCATTAATACGACAGCTCGACGTGTCGTAAACGATCGCGTGCGATTATGTCACGCTGATGCAACTCGATGCCAGTCGATCGATTTCCCATAAATTACGTTGAATCCTCGACCAACAACAAGCAGCCATCCACTCGACCTCGTTCGAGTCCTTTCTCCGAACCGTACGAAGACGATTAAATCCTTTGCGCCTGCATCTTTCTTCAACCTCACCCATTATTTCTCTTTGTTTCGAACAACTCCGCAGTCGCAAAACGTCGGAATATTTATTTCGCTAGCGAAATCGATTTTTCAAGAGGAAACGCCGAAAGAAGATTATTTTATCTCAAGCTCATTTCTAGCTATCGTTCAAAAGAAACAGATATTTCTCTCCAACGGAGGATTTCTTTTATTTACCTCTTCCTCGATAATGAATTTGCGGGGATTCGGTCGTCTTATCTACTCGGAAATTTGAAAGTTCCGTCTCGTATGCGCACTCCTCTCTCTCTCTCTCTCTCTCTCTCTCTCTCTCTCTCTCTCTCTCTCCCTCTTCCTCTCTCTTCCTCTTTCTGAATATCGTATATTATGCATGCATAATGCGCATGAGAATAAGATAAAAGTTACTTCGTAATGTAGAGATACAGGAAAGGGAGGGGGGTAGGATAGTCTGTTTTTACTGCCGCCTAGGGTGATACAAAAATTATACGAGTTAAAACAGTGGTCTCCGAAACATATAGCGAAATCTGATCACGGAAGATATTATCGAAGATACGTATGTCAAGAGAGAAAGAGAAAGAGGTAGGGGGAGAGAGAGAAATGTTATTCATACACCGTATAAGCTGTAAAGAAGAAAGAGAGAGAAAAGCAGAACGTTCGAGGCGGATACGATGGTGGACGAAGAGCGGAACCCTCGACCCATGGCGGCCCCTTTTACCCGGTTTCCCGGTATCCAAGTCCGCGATTAGCGACCCTTCATAACTCGTTGCCCTTACCTACTTGCTTCATCGACCCTTCACTTTGTGACTCTTCAGCGCCCTCTACGCTTTCTCTGTCCTCTCTCCTCTCTCTCTCTCTCTCTCTCGCTTATCCTCCTTGCTCGTTCTATCCGTTTTACCTTCTCTACTTGGCTTCAATTTTTATCCGTCGTCTTTGCGAAACTTTTGCTTACCTCCTCTCGATCGCTGTACTCGTTTATCTTCTTGCTAAAACGACTCTTGACCTTTATCTTACAGCGTCGCTTCCAGTTTTCTACCGAATTCCTTTCGTTTTGTTTCTCCGCTTATTTTCGTTGCATTAATTTACTCCGAGAGCATACTTTTCTCAATATCGCGAGAAAGTTTACTTTTGCTTCACATCCCTTTTCCTTATCCAACTATCTCAACAAGGGTGTATTGTAATACACGAACAAAATTTCTTCAATTTGGTATTCTTTAATTATATAATATTTCTCCGTCCTATTAATTAGTCAATTTCGATAAGATTTGACGTGATCTTATGGAAGCGCGAAAATCGTTGCCTTTGTTCTTTTTTTTTCTGTCGAGCGATCTATTCGAGAAAGGAAAAGAATAGTTAACCGACATAGGCGATTTTATTCAAAGATGTATCGTAGCGTGGAAATCGGAAGAGGAAGTTTCGAGACCAGGTGCATGAAAAGTCGGACCGGCAGAGTAAAGTACAATGATCTCTATTTCACGATATACAAATGCGCGATATTAATATTATTCCGTTATCCGCATTCCGGCGAAAGATCAGATATAACATCGCACGTTCAAATCTTCTTTGGGGAAATTTATTAGGGCACGAATAAATATATTTCGTTATAACCTCGAGTAGCGCTAGTTCTTACCAATTGATTTGTATATTTGATTTTTTTTCGAAAGCTTGTTTGATAACGAAAGTCATCATTGACGACGTCATAGTACGAGCGTTTGTAATAAGATTTAGAGATGGAACGTTTACTAACAATTTACGGTAGAGTATGTTTTCGTATAATGGGAACTAATATGAGAGATAATTGTAACCCGATTTCCATATACGTTTCTATCGTCGACGATCGTTATATCTATAATCATCGGGAAAATAAATTTATGAGAGCTTGTAAAAGAGAGGTAAAACTTTAAGCACCTTACCATATTCGTTGAGTAGTTCCTCCTCGATGATACATCGAGGAATTACCTCAATTATAGAAAATTCGTAACTTCGTATTGTAACTATACGTAATTCGAGCTGAGCTGAAATGAAAACGAGCTTTCATGTTTATTTTTCTTTATTTACCAGCGTATACCTTCGAACGATTTGTATTTATTTAATGAAATATTCGTAATAATATCACAAGTTCGCTAAGAACATTAACTCCGCTCGAACGGCGACCTCTCGATTCGAACGCTGCCGGAATACTGATGCTCGTCGAGCGACGTTATTGTCGTGACCTTCTAAACGTTACGATACTTTCAATGAGATACGTAATTGGTTTGTCATCGAAGGTAAAAGTGAGACAAGACGGAGATTTCAAATGTCAACAATAGACGAAAAACACCTTTAAGAACGTTTCCTCGATCGGATTACTTTATTTCAACGTTATATCAACAAAGCCTTTAATTGGTTTTATCGAAAAATTCATGGATTAACCATTCGCAGTTTCATTTCATTCATTGGAAATAAAAGTTTTCGAGTTACTTTAATTTTTCTTTGCACGATATGATAATACGCTGGTAACTCTGATATTTTACAATAATGTAAAGAGCGATGCCCATGAGAAAGACGTTTAATACGACCCAAGGGATATTTAAACGTTTCCATCCTTCTCTTTTCTTCTTTTCGCGAGAACATATACGTATAATATCGATCGAAGGTGGGATAAAGGTAACGTCACGCGATATCACTTTGTCCACACTCCTCGACACAGTTAAGAAAATTGTAGATAAAACAGAGGTACCCGTCAAATTAGAAGGCGTAGCCTGTGTTTACCACGTTCCGGAGTTTGCGATGAGCAATCGCAATTATCGATCGGAAAGTTTTAATGACGTCAAATAGCGCGAACGTAGCGCACGAGTGTCCGATCGTATAATGCGCTACCGACAATACCTTTTTACACCCCTCTTAACTCCTGCATCTAAGCAACCTTATTTTTACACCACCTTATTCAGTATTTAAAAAAAAAAAATAATAATACTATAGTCTATTTTTAGAAAGGGACTAACTCGATTGTAATATGATAACGCATTTTTTCAAGGTTCTCTCTTTCATCCTACTACAATAAGCTACCCGCGAAAGAAAGATATTTTCTCTGAAATTAGTCTGAAAAATTCGTTTGCGACGAACTCTTCGAATCGTCTGGCTTGCCGATGAAATTATCGTTCTTCTCTATAATTCAAGGAAGGTGATGTCTGTTTCGCAAAATCATCCGGGCAAATAATGAGCTTCTCGCGTAGCAAAGAAGAACGCGCGTGCACGCGTGTATCGAGAGCGGACGGTGGAGGCTCTTGGCGTTAATTTGTCGTTACCCCATAGCCATTCGTTTGCCAGTGACAGCCGGACACGAAGGGGTGGCATTGTCGAGGTCGCGTGCCCGACGGACCGTGGTGAGAAGGTGTTCGTCAGTGCGTACTCGAATGCATGTGTATGCGTCGTTCTGTAAATGCGTTGGAAGGAAGGGTTGGCGTTGTCGTTGAAGCGAGGCAACGGAGGAGATGCCTGTGGCGCTGTTAACCTCGAACGTTCCTACTAGGATCGCCGTATATGGAAGGTTGGCAAAGAAGTGGAAAGAGATAGAAAGAAAAATAAGGTAGAAAGGTTGCTCGCTAGCACCGCTGGTCAGTGTATCGTGTCGAAGAAAAGGAAGACGGAGAAGAAAAAAAAGCAGAGAATGGAAGGGATGAGGATAGAGGATAGAAGATAGAGGTGGAGGTTGATGGTGGTGGTACCGTCGATGTTGCCAGTGGTCGTCGTGCTACTACTGTACGCCTTGCGCCGTTCCCGCACTGAATTATTGAGATACCACCAGATCGATGTCACAAAAGGAAAGCGGCTGTGCGGCTTGAAATGACGGGCTTTCGCGTCACTCATACATTATGTACGCGGTCGGTTCTGCCCCTGCGTGTATATTCGTGGGCTAACACACAAAAAAGCGACAGAGAGAGAGGGAGAGAGAGAAAACTAGAGTTCTCCCTACGTCGTCGTCGTCATCGTCGTCGTCCTCGTCCTCGTCGTCGTAGCGAATCGTCCGTCCGTCTGCTGTTTTCTTCTCTCGCGATTACGTCGCCGCTATCGCACCGTCGGCAAAAAAGAAAAAAAAGATGAAGGGGTGGAAGGAACAAGCCGAGGTCAGGTGTTCAAGACCTTTGTCCTTTTCATCCGTCTAGAGTTCGTACCAAGCGGACGAGCGGAAGTGGATGCACCACGTAAATTACGACTTCGAGGAAGGCTACATGTCGCTTGAAAAATAATATAATATCCGTGTCCTCCGTTCTCTCTTTTGAAAATAAACTCTATTATTAAATATTAAACGCTGCAGATTACAATGTCGTACAATTAAACGGTAATCGATGGTAACGCTTTCTTTCCAAAAAGACAAAAAGTCTTGTTCCAAAGTCGATCGATTTACACGATCCCAGAAATCTCAGCAAAACGTTAAACGAGCGATTAGTCGAACGATTAGTCGAGCGTTTAACCGAATAGTAAGATCCATTAGGACGGAAAACGCGAGACTCGTGTTCATTCGTGCAGTCATAATGTCGTCTTTTTTCTTTTTTTATTTCAAGTCCACGATCGTTGAATGCAAAAAGGAAAAGGGAGATATATCGGTACAACAACCGAGGTCAGGTGCAGTTTTTCTCGTTTTCTTTGTCACGCTAGAAGAAGCAAGTGATAATTTGCCGTTGACGTATTCTCAATGTTCAGATATGTCAAGATGTGGCCGACAACGATTAGTAACGAGCAATGACGATTCTCGAACATGAAAAAAATAAGATCTACCCTTGAAATATAGACAAATACTTTTCCACGTCGAGAAAAACCCTGGTGTAATTTCCATAGAAACTTGTTGGATCGGAAATACAAGCAACGTGGGTGGGAATATTGACCGCGAGCTAGACTATAATACAGTCGTCATTGCAAAGGTTGCGTTCTCTTTATACTCCGTCCCTATGTTCGAAGGGCAACGACATTCAAATCCATAAGACAAGTGCCGTCACACTCATGGTCTGACTATTTACTACAAAGTTACTTGCTAGAAACACAAGCGACTATTCGCGAGATAGAGAAAAAATATATTCGATATTAATTTCATCGCGCATCTTATAGGATCGGCCTGCGAACGAGGAATTCCTTGTACGTGATACGTGGTTTCTCACGTTCGTACCCTTAATTCGAGGATGTTGGAATTAGGGCAGAACGGTTAGAGAGGGGTGCTTGTGTCTTGCCGCGTAGGTAGATGAAATATCTTACGGGCACTTACTTTATATAGGGACGAAGGAGAGAGCAAGATGATAGCTGTGGGAGTAGGCCTTGGGAAAGAGGCTGTCAGGATGGCATCGTCGTTGGCTCGAGGGTACGGAAGAG
The DNA here is from genome assembly GCF_014466175.1 of Vespula pensylvanica. Classification (NCBI taxonomy): domain Eukaryota; kingdom Metazoa; phylum Arthropoda; class Insecta; order Hymenoptera; family Vespidae; genus Vespula; species Vespula pensylvanica. The sequence continues at coordinate 158,846 of NC_057697.1, forward strand.
AGATAGCGGGAGAACGAGAGACAAAGAGAGAGAGAAAGAGAGAGAGAGAGAGAGAGAGAGAGAGAGAGAGAGAGAGAGAGAGAGAGACGGAGGTAGATATCGAGGGCAACTGATATCGACTTGACTAGAGGGACATATCTTCGGGTTCTGCAGCCAAAGAGAAAAGGAGGGATACTATCTTATGTAATATTTACCCCTCTTACCTCTGCTCGCGCCTTCGTTCATCCCTCTATTTTCTACTATCCCTGCCACCCTCCTTCGATTTTGCTCTTTCTCTTTATCCTTCTTTCTCTCTTTCTCTTTCAACTCTATTACGCACTATTTTTCTACTATCTTTTCTCATCGCTCGCACGCACGGTCTACGAGCTCGTATCGGTATCTAACGACCACTTGTTCGTGTTCCGATAAACTACGTTTATCATCGCGAAAATTATAATCGATCGCCAGAGTGTTGGTTCTTATAAAATCCACGGATTTAAGGCATACGTGTTATTAGATAAGAACCGAACGATCGAAAAAAAAGAAAAATTGAATTTTGCGGGTCTTACTTGACTACTTGCTACTTACGTTAGAACAAACGCATTCTATTTTATCTATGCTATGCCAAATGTATTAACGTTAAGACAAAAACTTTTATCGTACGTCGTCCATTGCTTATTTTTCTCAAGAAGTCGCGACAATGACCGAACTTACGAAATGTCAACTAGTTTCACCCCATGTTTTGTTTCTGCAGACTCGATGCTCTTGTTCGACATCTTTTTTCCCTAGCCGAATCACTTTGCCGTTCCATCCACCGCGACGCGTCGTAATCAGATTGCCGCTTAATGCCCGTGAAACTGAATAAAAATGCAATAGAGCGTCACTAGGTTATCGAAATCCACTTTTCCGTATAGCGCAGTGCGCGCTGCTAGCCACCATATATCGATTCGTCCACTTTCTGGGGGACGGGGGAGGGCAAGAGAGAAAGAGAGCGAGAGAGAGAGAGAGAGAGAGAGCGAGTGCCGAGCATCTCGTTCGAAAACACATTGGCCCAAAAGCGTGGAAACGGGGTTGAAGAGAGAACAAACGAAGGGGGAACCTGCGAGGGTGCTTGATCCGAAACGTTCTTCTCGTAAGCTCGATCGGAACGTTGATACTCTACGATCGTAGAAACGAAGTCACTTTTGCGTTTCCATTTTTCATTGAAAGTGTACGCGTGAAATTGAGTTCGAAAAAAAAAAAATCGGAAATGGTCTTTGATAATGTTTGTTTTATCTTTGGTTCGATTTTCGACTCGAATATCGGCCTTTTTGTCATTTTTACTCTATGCCATACCGAATGAAATAATTTCGCATTCCGACGATCGATCTATCCTCCTGCTTGAATAGTTGTCGTTATATATTTTTTAGCCCATTATATCGTTAATGTAGCAGAGCACTCGAGATAAAATAATAAAATGCGAAGGGAAGGGTATTTTTTTCGAGCGTTATTACTTTCGTTCGTGGCGGAGGAGAGAAATGGTCAAAGGCTATCTTATAACTCGAAGGATGGCCGGGCCTTCTATTTGCTCGATCTTTCGAGGTCAACGCTAAGAGCGAGTTCAATCAAAAGTATCTTATACTTCTTAACGAAGTAGCAATATTTTGTGTACCTCTATTTATTTTATATTAACCCTCATCTACGACAGAAAGGGGTAGTCCTTATCAAAGGAATAAAGTTTCGAGATGATTACCGGAGGATTACTTACTTAATTATGTAAATAAAACTTTCACAGCTTTTGCTCGTGCATCAACGAGATAATTTGCGATCGTGCCAGATACAAAATTATTAAAACACCTTAGAGTGTTATTCACGATCTTATCGGTTCTAAAAATCTCATCTAAAAACCATTTTATATTTAACATTCTTTGTTAATCTCTAGACATGAATGATACATTCCTTTAGAAACGTCATTCTCTTTCCTACGTCGAAAAAAAGATATATTGCGATATATTTATCGACCATCTCTCTGTAGCCGATTGCCCGCTGTAAGAAAAGAAATAATTAAAAATTCAAGGTGGATGATAAAAGTACATAAAGCTAGATTCGTATGTTTGCGATATTAACAAGCACAGTCTCCGATGTTGCACGTCTCGCTGCACATGCAGTCCTGGCTGTATTTAATGCTTCATATGAGGGTCACGATTGTCCAGGACGTTTATATACCCATACAGAAAACGGGCACGAACAATTTGCACATGGCGGCAGACGATAATGACGGCGCCCAGAGACGTATTAAAAGTGAATTGCGAAAACAGCGTGGCCGGCAGGCAGCCCCATAACTCGGTCGTGAATGAGCGACGAGCTGCGAGAGCTCCTCCGGGTGTCGTTGACCCTTGAGTGACCCAACGTGACAGGCCGTAACGACTGGAAGAGACCCTCCGAGACCCCTCTTGATGAGGGTCCAAGATGGATGCCCGGCAATATTTTTCGCGCGAGGACTCGCGACCATTTCGAAACTTTCCTCTTCCGCACGTCACTTCGTCCTCTCTCTCTCTCTCTCTTACCGTCCTTTTGTTCTCCTCGTCGTTTTTCTAGAAATACCGTCTGTGGGTTCGAACTCTATGCTGAAAACTGAAAGTTTCATCGCCTGGCTTCTATCTGTAAACTATTGTCCACTTTGGATCGGTACGCTGTATTTTTAGCTCGATGAAATTGACTCGATAAAGAGAAATATGCTTCTTGGATGTTTTTCGCTTGAATATGATAAACAGTCTATTTCGATGAGAACACTGTATGTTATTCCTTGATTTGTTCAAATGAAAGCAAAAGGAAAAGGGAAAGTACGCGTCAATCGTTCGTTAAAGTTTCGTTTCAATACGTCGATCATCTTCTTACTCGTAATCAACACAGCGTTATAAATGCTTGGAAAATGCACTCGAAATCTAGAAAAGAGAACGAATTTCTTCTGCCGCTTCTCCCTTCTCCTTTCTTTTGCTCCCTTCTTCGTTGTTCCTTTTTTATGTTCGTGTTAAGCCCACGCCACGACCCTCGCGTACTCATTAACCGTAACTTCAAATTATATACGCGTGCACTCACGCCATTTCGGACAAAAATTATGCCACATGTCTTGTGGAGATGAAGCGAGAGAGAGAGAGAGAGAGAGAGAGAGAGAGAGAGAGAGAGAGAGAGAGAGAGAGAGACAAAGATAGAAAACCAGCCCCTTTTCGAAGGGCGTCTTTCACGCGATAATTACTCCGTCTCATGCACAAGGCTCGTAGACGCTGTCGGTAACGAACGTAACGTTTGGCAACGTTCTAGGTAGTATATCAAGATCGTCTTGACGTATACGAGAGATAACGAAGAAAGAACGAACGAGCGTTAAGAGAAAAAGGGGAAGAGAACGATCTAGCGAGTGCACGAGCTCGCCTTTTTCACGATTACTAATTCTTCCTTATCTCGTCGGACCTTTTTTCTCATCAGCGCACGCTAAATTCAGGCCGGCTCGTTTCTTCGAATTAACTATGCTCTGCTCGAGTCGATCCCGTAAACTGTGCCGAAAATCAGAATTCTTCGCCGAGGTATCGATCTCGCTCGTTCGTAATGTTGAAAACGCTTCGATGTTAAAAAAAGAAAGAAAAAAAAAGAAGAAAATAAAGACACGCAGTCCTCTTGTAACTCGACTAAAAATAAAATTGTTCAATCAGCAAAGTCTGCGAATTTTCTAGTAGATACTTCTCAAAGCTATCATATATGGTCTCGATGTTATTATGCATATCGCGTTGCGGATATAGTCGTCAGCAAGTTATAATCGGATCAAAAATCGCAAGGAATAATCCCACCACGTGAACGTGAGGGCGCAAGCGAAGATAATTCGAGCGCTGCTCAATATGCAATCGGGTAATAAGGCACTGCTTGATGACCCGAAGGTGTATCAGTGCCCGGAGCCAATGCTAACGCAAACGAACTTTGCTTCGTTACCTCCTTGAATATTCAGGAGTTTCGCACGTGCCCGCGGCCATTTGCCGGGACTCAATATGTTTGGCAATATGTAGATGCCTCTATAAATATCGATAACGGAAGAAGAAGGATTCCCGCTAGCAGGATCTGTTCGTTTTGTGTTCGATGCAAGCATCGTAACCGTAAAAGCAAAGACCTCGTCGAATGGAAGTAGACGCTCGAAGCTTTAACGGATTTTAAAGGATTTTCGACGAGCCAGACAAAGGCGTTAAACGGCAATTAATAGAAAACGAAAAGAAAACAAAACAAAAAAAAAGAAAAAAAGAAGTAACAAAAAAAATAACAGCAAGAGAAACGAAGGAGGTTTAACGTTCGAGATCTCGGTCAGTAATTTGGTTCGCGTTGAAACTCGTCCAGAACGGTTAGATCTTTGAAAGTTTCGAGAGAACATCAATTTGTATTGGAATGATGATCTCGGCGGACATATCGTAACCGCGATGAGAGCTTCCGGCCGTACCTCGGCCATATCCTTTCCTCTCGTTTGTTTGGCAATTTAACGGCTTAGTTACCATTTCTAATCCAGTCGAGTCAGCGACAGTAGTTCTCTTTACGAGTAAAGTCCGTGGATACGATCCTAACCGAGTGAGTAAAGCGTTGTAATCTTTAACGTGTTCGTATCTACCATCGTACGGCGTACGAAATGGGTTGTCTGGATAGAACTTGGAAAGTCCTTACGGAACTGATTACCGCGTAACGCAAGAACGTACTTGGGATAATTGATCGTGTCCAACAGCGAAGAATGACGCAGAGACTTTGTTTATAATTTTATACCTCGAACTCACGTACCTTGCAGTATCCAAGGAGCGAGGTAACTTTGACTGATTTTACTCCGGCAATAAATCTTAAATCTGGGCTTTAGCCAATATCCAAAGAGCGCGGTCTGTCGTCTTGGATAAATTCTAACGGCGAGTATCACAAAGAGACCAAGGCTAAAAAAACTGATAATCTCCAGTATCGACATATCGTATCTCAGGAATAAAGAGTACCATCAGAACGCAATTCATATTAAAGTCTCCTGGGGTCGCTCGGGATTAGACCGGTGGATCTAGGGCAGGCAGTTGGCACATTGAGAGTCGTAAAGTACCGCGAGGGAGAGGTGATCTCGAAGGTTTTCGAGCTACCCGGCGGAAGCCGAAGGCAGTCGAGAATGGCAGAAGGCAGCGGAGGCTGTTCTATGGGATGGCTTATCGCTCGCGAACAGACACGGTTTTTCTTTCAACACTTTCCTCGCTCTACAGCTCCTTTCTCTCTTTCAGTATTTTCCGTAACGCACGTCTCTCACTGTCAATCGTCTTCTCTCTCTCTCTCTCTCTCTCTCTCTCTCTCTCTCTCTCTCTCTCTCTCTCTTCGCTCTCAGCGCTGTACACCGCCGATGTGCCTTAACGACTGATTCAATGATCATATCGTAGAAAAAATTAAATCGAAGGACCGACAAAAACTAAATCCTCGTAAGGCGCTGCCGATAACTTCTGTCCAAAATAACAGCTGGGAAATAACAGTGTTAATAACGAAGGAAAAGTATCAAAGGAACGTGCAAGTTGAAGGGGTTGCTTAATTCGCCGGGACGATAGAACGACATAAGTTTTCCGTTGGGAACCTTTGTCCCTTTCGATATAATACAGATCCGTTATATCGGTTGGGCTATTAGGGAGTAAACGCGATGACGTTTCTAGGGAAAATACCAACTCTAATTATTCCAGTAGACCATTCTCTGATAAAATTATTTTTTCTTGCTTGGTCCTCTTTCGCCACCTTTCCCCGCGGCACTAGTTTTTCGAAATCGCGTCGACGGACGAACTGCTTTTTGAGAAAGATTCTCCTCTCTTCCTCTCTCTCTCTCTCTCTCTCTCTCTCTCTCTCTCTCTCTCATTCTCTTTTTACCACCAGCTTTATCGTCCTTTCGTTCTCTCCAACGCCCCAGGGAGATACTCACGCCCAGATATTTCGAGGGTTTCCCATTTCCACGCTCCGGGCGAGGAATATGGGGCCGAGTGTAGGGGGAATGGAAACGAACACGATTCGGATGGAGGGAGAGCTTCGACCTTCCTCCAACCTTCACCCGAAACTGCCAGATAACATCGATCCAAAACATTCGTATGTGAGAGAGACCGTATCAACGTGTGAGATCCGGAAAGGCCAGCGAAGAGGCTAAATTATCAGGGTTCAATACACCCAAAATACGTCTCTCTACTTTCGTCACTTTCGATTTACTTCCGCTTGTTCAGTCTCGTTCATATCGGACGAGCTGAAACTTTACGAAACGCTAAGAGATCGATATTTATGCTTTAGAGATCGAACGCGTGTTCCAAGAGACAAACGAGACGATTGCTTCAACGGATGCAACCAGCGACGGGACTATTAATCCAATCCCGAACATAGTTGAATCATCGTAAGCTTCCCCACTTAAACTATGCGCTTCAAAGAGTGAACGTGTCTTCTTCGAAACGCCGTCGATTCTATACATACCTTTGGTACTCGCTTCCTACGACGCAAAGTCCCTCTCTCTCTCTCTCTCTCTCTCTCTCTCCTTTAAACAGGAGGAAACTCCCGTCGCCGCTGGCAGCAATTATTGATAGACGTCTCGCTAATTAATTAATGCGCTTTCCGCGTCTGAGAATCGAAAGCATAGCATCGAGATGTTCGTGCTTGTCTTGAGACGAGATTCCAATCCTCCACCACCACTTGTCTATCTTTCTCTCCCTAATCGTTTATACCGACGTACTTAGATCTTCCACTACCTTCCATCCTTTCCATCTACTACCTGTCTCCGTAGGTTCATGAGCACCTCCAATTCTGACGATTCCCTGTACAATTTCTCTCTTTCCCTCTATTTCCTATCTTTGCGATTCTCTCTGTCTCTCTCCGTCAAACACGCTGGCCCGAGGGGGTCACCAAGTAATTGGTTTCATTCCCGAGGAGACAGGCTCGGCCTAGGTCCGGACCGGTTCCACCAAGTCTTGAAACTCGAAAGCCCCGGGTACTCTCTACCAACCAACCAGTCGAGCAGTCAGGCCTGCCGTAGTAGATGGCTAGATAACACATTTTCCTCGGATAATTATGCAGATGAAGCCGTTAGTTATGATAACGCAGCGGAGTACCCGGATCTCTCCCTTCTTTTACGCCTGTTGGGTTACGTCCCCTTCCCTTTAAACGGCGGCGAAGCCGGCGCTTTGACAAATCCGCGGACTGTTAAATCTCGCAGAGAGACTCCAGAGGAGATGAAAAATGTGCGAGTAAGGTGGAGAGATCGGGGAGCTGAAAGCTGCTTCCTACATTCGCGAGGAAACGAAACGTTCTCGTGCCGGCCCACCGAAAACGTGTACGGATGCGGAAACGATCTTGGAGTCGATCCTCGTTAGGCGAACTGTGTAAGTAGGCCTTTGTACAAATATCCGAAGGAAGGATAACATCAGTTAACTTGGGACACGTGGGTATACACGATAGAAGCCGGTCTGTCTCTCCTTTCATTTTCCAGCAAATATAGACTTGGCAAATAAGTTAATCCTATTTCTATGTTTCTTTCCGAACTTTCTTCCTCCGAAAGAATGAATTAGTACGTCGGAGTTACGGCATCTAGAAAAAAATTTTTGCAAGATGTTATGATTTGTTGTAGAAAGTGTCGCGTGATTTTACACGAATATCGAAATCGTGCTATGAACCCAGAAAGTCACGTATTTACGGAGCCCCTATCTTTTTCAGGCAGACACGGAAATGTTTACGCACTCCGCGTATACTACGGAACAATGGCCATCGATATTCAAAACCGTCATTTGGGTGCTGCCGCTGTTGTCATTTGGAAACAATTATCGCGCCACCCTCTCTCTTTCTCTCTATCTCGCTTTGCGTTTAACTCGAATACAATGGCTGCGACACATCATTTTGTGCCGTAGTGGTTCGGAAAACTAGATAACGCGATGCGTGACGCATCATCGTAAATTCAAATTTTATTAGCGGAGCGCGTTCGAGTTCCGTTATATGTGCGCGCGCTTGCGCGACCGTCCACGCGTTCCTGTGCTTGCAACGTAGAGACACACGTGTCAAATATTAATCGAACGATCGCGCGAATGGACGATAGGGATTTACTAAACTCTTTAGTTTCGTAAGCTTCCGTTTTGTCTCGTTGCGCTCTTCGTTCCTCGCGCGTACGAAAGTTATAAATTCTCCGTACCTCTTTTATCGATCTTACGAAAAGGCGACGACTTTGGTCGTTCGCGTTTATCGCGTACCAGTGATTGCTTCGCAACAGGCACGTTATACATCTTAATTTAATTTACGCTCTAACCGATTTACGTTCGGAGTCCTCGTTAGGCGAGCAACGTCTCCGCGTTACATGCGATCGTACGTTCGCGGAGGAAATAATAATAGGATTATCTCTCTCTCTCTCCCCCTGCCCCGCAAGACTCTCGATACTTTCGGGAGCTTTTGCGAGTGCGACTTGCCGCAAAATGCTCGCTCGCACGTGAGACGATTTCCTCTTATTGATAGCCAAGAGGACGAGTGCTTTTAATCGTCGGCAAGCGACTGCTGGACTTAAGGGTGCAGTATTAAGAACGAACGTGACTGCTGACCGCAAACGTATTGCCATCTCTCTATCCTCTAATTCTACGATTATATCTGGGTGTACCGTTATGCCAATATGAGACGTGACGTCATCGACCACAAAACATATTTCCTAGTAACGTATGGCTCCGATCGGTCACCTGGCCGGAAGTTTGTGGCTGGAAAACGTGAGAAAGGGAACGAGCGAACAAACGACGGACAGACGTAATAATTTCAAGTTATCACGGAGACAATTTTCTTCCACGAAGGTTTTTAAAGTTTCCACGAAAGACACGGCTAGGAAGAGATTAATTTATCTCAAGAGATAGCAGCGTGGTAGATACATATGTATTTTAAGTATACTCTTCTCGTTTTACTCTTCTTTCTCCTTGCCATTCTTTTGGAAGCGTTTCGTCGTATCTTCCGTTGTGTGTGTGCGCGTATATACATGGAAAATATGTATCTCATTCCGTGGACGTAAATAAGGTTGGTACAATGCTGTAAAACCGAGTAAAGGATAAGGTAAGACAAATGATCTTATTTTTCCCCATAGCCGTAGCTCGTGGTCAGTACAAACGGAAAAGTAAGACGCAACGAAGTGCGAAAGAAAGATCACCCATCTCCATCTAGCACGTACGTGGAAACGGAGTAACCGAAGACGGAACGATGCGGTTACGTCAGAGTTTTGCGCTCTCATTATACACCACCGTACGCGTACCACCAGCTCTCGAGTGCAGCACCCCATATCCTATTTTTCTTCGTACTTTTCTCTCCGATATAACGTGATATTTGTCTTGACGCGAATAAATCTCCATATCCCATATTCGGAGACGTCGTCGGAACGATCGGTCGGCACCCGCGATCGATAATTGGTGTGCCTATCGGTATCGGTGGTGCTCTACCGAGTAAGAGAAAAGAAAAAAGAAAAAAAGAAAAAAGAGAGAGAGAGAGAAAAGGAAAGAAAGAAACTCGCGTCCTTTTATTTTCATCGTCCGTGCACGTTCGTCACAAATTTCATTTGGGATTCGCCCGAAGAACGAACCGACGCAACGAACGAAAGAGACAGAGAAACGAGGTTAGGCGATACGCTCGGAAATCTAAACTTTATCGGGCATTGTGTTCGAGCTCAGTTTGAAACGAATAGGCTTGCGATTGGTGCGATACACTGTGTCTCCCTATTCCGAGTAGCCAGCCTGAATGGCCGTCACGTGCGAGCGCGAAAGGCACAGACGTGAGCCGACGCGAGTCGACGTGACGTGAGCCGACACGAGTCGACGTGACGTGACGCCGATGACGCTTTACACGACGATTGTTTCTATCAATTATTGTAAGTCACGTATCGCTTCGTCGTACCGTCGTCCCACCCGCTTCACCGTCCCGCCTGTAATTTAATTGACCGCCGTTCAACGCCCGAATAAAGCCGCTTTCGTTCGATATCCTTCAATTATTCTGCTATCTGCTCCTGTTATTATCTCGCTCTCATTAAATTAGAACTACGCGCTGAATATTAAATCGTCCGTCCGGCTCTTTTGTCAGCGAGACGAAGCCGCATGAATTTCATTTCCTCTTTGTAACGCTTTTTGTTTTTCCCAAGATCGAAGCGCACAGACGCACGCACGCACGCACACGCACGGAATCTCGAGCGTACGTGTATACGATATCAGAGATATCAATAACGAACGCAGATAGATGCGGGCAATCCTTGTATTTTGCAACGAAAGAGAAAAAACTAACTCCCACCGTATCCGTTTACCGCACCGTAGTAGTATTCGTGATTTAAATACAATTCTATTTGTTTCCAATATGCGAAAGTTTCGCGTCCCGCGTCGCACGTCGATATCTCACACGGAACACAAAAGGATCTAAGAGGCGGAAGATGAGGAAAGCTCGCGAGCTTGCAGCCAGCCTCGGGATTTTATAGCACGTTCGATCCTTCTTACTCCACGGAAATACGAGCTACTTTATCTTGATGTTCGCTCCATTTCACTCGTGCACGCAGCCGTGTCCCTGTTTTATCTTCGGATTAAGAAACAAAGCCGCGGCTCTACAGTATGGATTTTCTTCATTACTCTGGCGGCTCATGATGTACGACGCGCCAAAGTAAATTTCGTGTTCCAACACCCTTCGTATTGTCTTTGTCGTTAGCGTGCCTACGCTTTCGTGATGGATGGCCGGAGGAAGTCTCCTGCATATTTTACGAAAGGCCCGCCTCGCCAGGGATTCTTCCGACAAATATTGCACGCGATGTCTGTCATCTTTTTAGCGAGTTTTCAACACAAGAATTGAAGTCGATCGATAGATTTGTAAACGCGAGAAAGAATTTCACGAGCGAGTCCAATTTTTCAAACGAAATTTTGTCACGAACTTGTGGATCATCCGCAGCTTTTTCCAACTACGTATCTCTTGCGCGCAGCGAACGCGGTGAACAAGTTTGGGCCGAGCGAGTAGTCACGAGGCAGAGAAAGTTTCCGGCCGTTTCCACGGGCAGCTCCATTGGAACGTGACCGATCCGATATCTCGAGGGTGAGCTCGCTAGATTTCCCCGGATAATAATACTTCTCTCTTACTGCGGTTGCAACGCAGGATCGTCGTTGCCGTTGGTGCAGACTGCTCTCTGTGCAAGAGAACGTCGATTCCTAGCCCGTTGCGTTCGCACGAAGGGCCGCTGACCTACGACGTGCTTATCCCTAAACGAAAGACGCCGCGACGCCCAAAGGGCGCACCAACCGAGATTGGGATATTCTTCGCCGGCGTGACTTCGTTTCCCGTTTCTACTTCGCTCGTCCTTTTCGCTCTCGCCTTTTAACACGGATTTGTCTACGATCGCCGCGTGATCTACCATCGCCGGATAACGATAGAGATTGATTCTCCGTAACACTCGCGGCATATTCCTGATCCAAGCTATTCGATTATGTCGGATGTTTGTCCGGCGACATTTTTCCGAATCAACTCGAAGGAAAAAGAAAAATAGAGACTATCGGAAAGTTGCGAAGTCTTTTCGTCGATCACCGAAGCGCGAAGTCTGGAACAAGGAGTCGAACGTCCAGACCCGTCATAGTAATGACGACTTGATGGATGACCGACTGAACCAAGCAACGCATTGGTGACTGGTGGCCGACCGATGGTAGTCCGCACAATATGTCGGACCTTGGCGAAAAAGGAATGCCAGAACGGTCTTTTCGTTCAGCGAGGCGTGCCATGAACGATAGCCTAGAAAGAACGAGAGTGGAGGGGGGTAGAAAGGAGAGAGAGAGAGAGAAAGCGAACGAGGGTGGAAATGGTGAGACAAAGCGATAGCACGAATCCCCTTGGTTCTCCAGCCAGCTAGCCAGCAGATTCAATTTCCTAATACCTATCCCGTCTTCTTCACGGTTCTCAACGACTGTTGCTACTGCTACTATCGGTGCTCTTGGTAATGCTCCTGCCAAGGAGGGCTAACACACACCGCCGAACGTTGACTGATTCCACGGATATATTAGTTCCATCGATTGGATATCAGTCTCTTTCTTCGCAGTACGTCCACCGTAAACCTCCACTTTCGCGTTCTCCTCATTTCGCCCGGCTAATAGACGACGGAAGAAAAGAAAGGAGTAATGGAGGAAAGATTAAGCCTCTTAGACTCCCTTTCGGTGGTATTAAGTTTTTGGCGAAGGGGCTAACGAGGAAAGAAGGAGGATAGAAAAGAGCACCTCGAAAAATGAGTCCAAGATCTGCGACACCTTGAGCCATGGATTTAAGTTATCCGTTAAAGGAACAACAGTAAACATATCCGGTAGAGAAGCCGAGATCGTAAATATAGAAAAAAGATCGACGCACAAAGAGCCATGTAAACGTACGTACATTCGTGTACGTACGTTCGACAAAATATTATTCGATGTTTACAAACGCACATTCGTTCGTTATCGATCGGTCCGCGCTCACCGTACCACGCACACCCCGTTCCAAACGCACTCGTTTCGATCCTACTCTTTATCTCAGCAACGAAGCGTTAAGCGTGCTTTCAAGTATGACGCTGCCGGCCACGCAGCGTGTCTTTAACGGTATCGCCGATTGACGTTACCGCTCCCACGGAAGAAGAATCGATCGAACGATACACGCTTTCGAAAATGACCGACCTGGCGGTGCCAAACGGTCATACCGATCGCGTGATAGAGCACGCCTCTCCTTCCTTCGAACTTTCTCTTTTTTCCCCGTGCCAAGAGAATCGACGAACACGCGAGCGCATTTTCGACAACGAAGAAAGGGATAAATTTATTAATAACCGTTAACGATTTTCATCCTCGGAGAAAAGTTGTGCCTCGATTAGATTTTACAGCAGTCTCTAAAGTTCTCCTCCAGCGTCGCGTAGATAAGATAAGGAGGAGTTCAAAGGTGTCCCTCGATTACGGAGAGAAAAGTCGTAAACCAGGTGACGGTCGATTAGTCACGGTGATTTGATTTCGCCGCGAGTTCTTCCTCGTATTATCGGTTCCTCCGCCTTAAAGGGCTCGTTGCGATATTAACCGTACCCTTAAGTCTTGTAAATTATACTTGGACACGTCCTTTGCGTCCATTGGGATTCGACTGGATCGTTCCTTATTCCGGAGAAGTAAGAGAGAGAAGTGAGAGAGGAGAGGCTTTATGTCTTTACTACGCGATACCTACGAACGACGGACTATAGGATTAACGCATAAACGGCTCCGAGTGTCGCTAAACTTTACCCCAAGGTATCGTTACAAAAGGCCGAGGAGAACCGAACAAGACGTAAACGATGACGCGTTATCGTCCTACAATTAATCGCGTCGAGTTGAACATTTTTCTCCGATCTCCTCGCGGCTTGGCATCGAATCGACGAAACGCGAAAGTAAGAAGGGATCGTCTGAGAAAGACAAGCGAATCAAGGAATCTTCATTTCCCTCGCAATTTCGTGTAATTAAAAGAAACTGTATAAATCCGTTGAAATATATTTGTCGTGCCCATTAAGATCCATATTATGAGATAGAATTATACCCCAGAGTAATCCTTGATTATACGTAGTCGATGTCGGCGATTACAGCGAAACTTGCCGATAAAAGAGACTTTTAATACTCGTTCCGATGTTACCGTCCAGCGAACGCTAACGAACTTCGAGAGAAGGAGACAGAGGAAATGAATTACTGGAAAATGCGTTAAAATGTTTCCGATATCGCGCGTACCACCGCCGCCTCCCTTCTTCGACGTTCTTTTTCTTCCCGTTCTTTTAATCAAAGAGTTTCATTAGGTATTAATTTCTTTTGCGTCGGTCCGTCGGATTCGTTAAATTATTCTACGACGGGTAATCTCGAGCGTTAACGTATAGGTCGATGTTTCCCGTCGACCGATCGACCATATTCCATAAAACTCGAGCGATTCTTTCGTAGCAATCAGATAGTAGTAAACGAATTTTCCTTAGACGCGAGAGAAATAGAAACGGACGGATGCATACGCGAAATTCGGTTCGCCGAGAAGAAAGTAACTTTTCTTTTATTATCGTCGGTGCGAATGATCAAACCGATCGGCGGTAGTAACGAAATAATCTACCGACTTCGACGCGTACGAACACACACGTCTGTAAATGCACACGGAAATACGTTCGGATCTGCTGGTTCACTTGCGCGAGAGCGTCGCGTGCGAATGTCGCGGATTATCTTCCAATTTGTCAGAGGTGTAACGTATTGCGTGGCCGCGAACTTGCAGCACGCCCGGACTATTATTCATTCGGCTGGTTCTCGCAACCCGTGGGCTCGTTGCACGTTTTACCTGCCGCCTGTTCGTTTGTTACCTTGCCAATGCATATACGCGTACATACACGCGCGGAACTATCGTATATCGGATATATAGAACCTAGCCAACTCGTAGAAATGTAGCGTGTGGTCGCAAATATGCTGAAAGTGCCATGTTGCTACATGATACGTACATATGTACATATAGGTACGTATATATTTGTGTACGTAAGCTACTAACTCTGTCTCTCTCACCAGGTAGGTTCTCGCATACGATTATATCGTTGCCCACCATTTATATCGCGCCATTAGGGTGCCACTGCTGCGTACAGGTCTGCTCCGGTTATTACATACAGCAGTAAAACGCAACCATGTAACTAATTGCGAATACGGCCGATTTGAAATTATTCTCCGCTTCCGTTCGTACCATTAAATGCGTCGAAGAGCGGCTCATTAACTAACAACTATAAGGGAAGATATTGCTGCTTTTCGATGAGTGAGCGAACTGTGCGTAATGCGGTAGAACCGAGCTCGTAGATACGTACCTGCGTATTCGACAGACGTGTGATAGGTAACGTCGGGTATAACTCTCCTAACAGCAGATATACTTGTCGATCGGCGACGTCGAACGAATCGTTGTTACGATAAAACATCAACGATCGAACCAACGCGTTACTCTTTCTTAGGTCAATCCTCCGTACCTACGAAGCAAAATACGTCGTAGCCGCCGATCTCTGTCTTTTCCGAGTCCCGTTCTTCGTTCTGGAAAACGGCAAGATGCGCGGGCGCAGGCGGTCTCTTTCTCGTCGCAAAGCCCGAAGCGAAATCGCGAAGGACCGTTCGCGGAGTTGGAATTAGCTTTGTTACGGCGTTACGTCGCGTCGATTATCGCGACCGGTCCATGAAATTGGTGAAACTGCCGTGCGAAAGGTGTGCGGTTTAGACGAAAAAAGAATATACGAAAGAAGATACGAAAGAAGGAAGAAGACGCGAGGGAGGAAGTACGGATTGAAAGGTGCACAGGAAAGAGAGAGAGAGAGAGAGAGAGCGAGAGAGAGGAAGGCGGGTTGGTCGGGACGTTTGAGGAGGGAAAACCGCGCGTCGTTGTCGCTCGCAGTATACCACGGATTAAAGCGTAATTTCGTCGACGGCTTATGCGACGCTTAATTGCATTGTTACAACCCTCTTATGTATGGTATAGACATCGCGGCCGTGCTCAAAGCTCGCGAGGACGCGATGCTTTCTGTCTCTTCCCCTCTCTCTCTCTCTCTCTCTCTCTCTTTTTCTTTCTCTTTTCTCGCCACTTCAACCGCAACGACGACGTCTAGGTTTTCGAGAGAATTTGTGTAGTTGGATTGGATTCGAAGTTGAAGCTCGTTGACGCCGCGCGTCATCAGCCTCGCACGAAATTAATTTTAAGTTTTAATGGAACGCATCGCGACTTGCCTTTATGGAGACCTTAGTCCGAGTACATGCCACGACCAAGCACGGTTACAGGCACGATTCCATTATCGTCGCGAGAACTTGGCCACCATCCGCGCCTTACGCACCGACCAGCACACCTCGGCGTCAAAGTCGATGGAGCGAGAGTTTCGGAGAAGGTAATCGCGCGTGAATGCCACAATCAAGTCTGTACCTGACGTCGAAACGCTTTGCAACGTCGATGCCTCGATAACGCCGCGAAAGAGAAAGGGGGAGAGAGAAAGGGGGGAGAAAGATCTTTGAGTTTTCGGGTGATTTTGGTAGTAGACGGTTCGAAAACGAGCGAAAGAATCGAACTTTAATTCGTGTCACCTTCAACGTGCCTCCCGAACGAATGTCACGAACGGTTAGAAACTCGATTACATCATATGCGTGGCAACGTCGAGCCCACCGAAGCTTTGGCCCGACGTAATCGGCTGTGAACACGATAATGAGGCGTGCATTTGATGAGCGTACGTCGAACCTATTTGCACGACAATGCGCAACATTATGGATTCAACGTGGAATTACGTTTTTTTCCATTTTCTTTTTATATTTTCTTCCTCGTAACGCGCAACTAGATCCTTTTCTCGATTCGAGCTATTTCGAGACACTTTTATCGCAGTCCGATTCCGAGGAAAGAGATTCGACGATAATCCGTCGATTCGTGAAAACGTGTTATCGTGTCAAGTACAAATTGGAAATGCATAGTTTATGCGAGCCCAAGGCGTCGTTCGATTACAAGATGATTCGATTGTACGACTTAAACAATTTCAGCTAACTGCTCGATCGGAGAAGGATTCCTATGGAATGAAACATTTAAGCGGTCTATTTCCTTTCTATTGTGCCCGTGTCATCGGGGTTATACGGGCGCCATTCTATGAAAGATCGACGTATACCTATATCCGTTGAGACATATACGCGGTACGTGTGTTTCCTGAACTTAGGCCAACGTGCGGACGAAATTTCATCAATCCATCCGTGGATCGTTGGGCTTAAGGGAATTAAGCCGTGTAATTAAACCTTAACCCTACGACTAGCTAGACCTGCCAAGGGAGCGACGGCGGAGAAGGATTTTAGGTCGTTAATCCCTTTAGCGAAGTTCGTTACGACGATCTCTCCTTTCCAACACCTTTTTCCCTCGCGGCTTTTTGATTTTCCGACTTCCAACATCAAAACTTTTCTCCTTACTTTCTTCTTAACGCGACAGTTCCGAGTCGAGGCTGATCCCCAGCGATCCTCCTCCACTCCGCCTCTATCCTCAACCACCTAGAGAACCTAGTAAACTTTCCTTCTTGTCATAGTTGCATCTATTCCCTCTTACTTCGTTATTTACTTTGTTGCATTCGCTCGCGGTATCGAAAATATCGTTTCCTTCTTCCCTCCTTGCTAGGCGTTGGGAACGATTCGACGACTTTCGCATTCGCTTTGGTTTCCGAAGAATACGTGTAGGACGTCGCGCTTAATAGAGGCATCGAAGAGAACCTCGAGGGACGTTCGAAAGAGGAGGAACATAGAATCTCTCTATCGTCCACCCTCGAGCGCGGAACCTTTTCGAAAATATTAAAATATATAAAACGCGATGTAAAAACGTGGGACGTTCGAGCGAACTCCGAACAGTTTCGAACGGAGTTGCATGTAAATGTCTTATCGCGCGTGTGTTCGTTATTCGAGCGAGTATTTAGCATTTCGGATCGCGATCGAGAATGTTCCGAGCTGTGTATTCCTCGCGTTGGAGAGGAATAAAGGAGAGAAATGAGAGGAGAGCTCGCGCGGGTCTGTGTGCGTAATAGAGAGTAAAAGACGACGAGCGAAAAGGAAAGAAAAAAGTTTTCTTCCTTTTTCTTCTTGATACGGTGCTTCGCGTGTCCTGCTTCCAAGGAAAATCAGCAATAAGCTCGACATCGTCTCGACTTGGAGTAGCAATATTTCTTATTGCCCCGAAGGAACCTTGCGCTCTCGGGGTCTACCTTGGTCTTTCTTTTTCTTTCCATCTCTCTTTTTCTTCGCTCGAGAAACTCATCCTTTCCTCTTATTTCTTTATCTTCATATCTCCCCGTCCATGTCTCTTCCCATCCTGGCCGTGCATCAAGTCGACATGATAATCTCTGTTTCCTTCGGGTCTTTGCATCGTCAAACATCTTGCGCTGTATTTATTCAATTTTTTATGCGTAATCGAGTTAGGATCAAACAAAGAAACGAGAAACGGCGCGGCTTCTCTCTCTCTCTCTCTCTCTCTTCCTCTCTCTACTTCCATTTTCTTCGATTTCTTACCCCTCTTCAACTTTTTCAAGAACGTTGCTTCCGACTCTCCTCGTTGTGTCGGATACGGAAAGCGGTACCTATAAATCCTGGGAATATTGTGATATTGCGAGACTCACTCGCTCGAGAAAGATATTAAAGCGAAGAAACTCGTTTCCTGATAAATTCACTGAAATTGTTATGTACTTGATGAGTACTGACAAGGATATGCTGCTTTATTTCCTTCGATAAGGTAGAACGCGCTTTACTTTGATCTTTGGTAGAAAGACGAAGGGGTTTATTATTTATGGCAAAATTAGTTTGCACGCCAAATTTTCGAAATATATTTATCGGTCGATGTTTCGCGCCATGTGCCACGACATAATAGTATCTACTGCATTACAATGCTAATTTATCGCCGATAGACTTCGATCGTTTCTACGCGAGAAAGCATGCTCGGGTAAGAGAAAGGTATTATCCTTCTTTTTACTTTCCATCCTTTTCTTCGGTCCTCCGGTCCTTCGTTGGCCGGAGGGTGTTCTCCATGTCTGAGATATTCAGTGAATGTATCGATTCCTGAATAGGTATTCGCGATGGGTTCTCAAGGAATTTAATAATCCGACATCGGCAACTTTCTACGGAGCCCTTCTTTGCGGGCCGCTCTCTCTCTCTCTCTCTCTCTCTCTCTCTCTCTCTCTCTCTCTCTCTCTCTCTCTCTCTCTCTCTCACTCACTCTCTTTTGGTTCGCCAGGATTCGACTCATCGATCGATAAATAATTCAATCGGACGTGAGTAATTGCGTCCTCGTCCATCGTACTCTTCGCTAACGAAACTTCGCTTGTTAATATTTGATACGTTCCACACTCTCGCGTCACGATGACAGTAGAAACTCGTAAAGATCGATCAAGCTAAACGCATTGACTTCGAAAAAGCAGAGATAAGAACGACGACGGTAATCGTTCGTTCGATTACTTATGCGAATTGAAAGTCTTTTTATCGAATTAAAAGTTATTGCTCTTCGGGCTTACTTCTGCCCGTCCATACGTCCGCGTATACGGTACGAGATAGGATTAAGCTCTCCGTTATAAATAATACGACGAAGCGTCGTTACGGTCGAGCTCAAAAAATATTTCACGACTATAGAGAACAATGATCGGCTGCGATCGAAAGGAAATCATCGTTTCGGATCGAAGGGAAGAGAGAAGAACGAAAAGGAAAAAAGAAACGGGTCAAGTTCGGTCTCAGAGTTTTCTCTTGACAGGTTGGATTAAACGAGCGATTTACCTTTTTCCTTCCGCGACTGCGTTTCTGATTGGTTTTCCTTTTCGCGATTCAATTCGCCTACACCACCACGGAATTGCCGTTGGCCTTCGAACGATATCGAAAGGCTTTTCTATTTGTCAGACAGACGTGCGATTTCTCTTTTGCTACAAAACTTCGACCTCTTGGTCATTTTCTTTCTTGGATTCGCGGCTATCTTGACGCATCGCTTCCAAGTTTATTTTATTCGTTCGAAAGACTTTTACGAGTACTACTATCTGTTTCTTCAATTTCGATACATCTTTTATTTCAAACCCTTTTTAATTCGATTCTCGTAGCTTACACGTCCTTTCGTGACGGAACAGAAACTTATACCGACTGAGATTAATAACGATCTTGAATGATCATCAAAGGGAACTTTACAAGAAAAGGCACCAACGCTAAGCTCTGGAAAGTGATTTAAAGCTTATTTACCGCGCGGTGGAAACTTCCGGACTTGGAAAGGGATCGGAAGCTTCGTTCGCTAACAAAATCGGGGGCAGTTGCGAGGTGACAAATTTAGTTAGCCTCACGGAAGGGCTACGGCTCCGAAAAAGCTAGCTTAATTTAATGGCTAAGCAGAAAGGTAGACAGAGGCCAGGACTGTTAGAAATAACCGGTAAAAGCAAGACGCGGGCCAGTGTTTCGCTTTCCCTCCGTCGGTCCTGTGTAATCCATCCTGTAAATAAAGATCCGAATTCTCACCCTTTCCTTTCTCTCTCCCTACTTTCCAGCTCCTAAGTACCAAGAAAGATGTTTGTCGGCGACTCGTGAAGCGGAAAAAGCTAATGAAATACTCACTGGCTGCTATAAATGATCTTCCGCGGAGCCGAATAATCTTCCGAAAGTTCTGCGGGTAGTACGATCGAAATACTAGTTACATAATACCGGACGTGGAAGATTATACGTACCGGCGGGCCGGGACGGTAAACAAGTTTTTTCGCGATACGCTTTATGTTTACCTCTTCCAGGTACCGACGACGCGTAAGATCGATAACACCGGCGAAGGACGACTTTTATTTACTTTTGTAAAAACACGAGCCAAACGTGGCGTCGATACGACAACAAGAAAAACCAATTCGCTGTCGTTTCCATTTTATAGCGATCTAACCTCGCGTCGATACGCGCACACCCGTTTGACTAGTGGATAAAAATATTCGCGTAAACGTTCTCCGTTATTCCACTTACATCGGAGTGCATAATAATCGCGACTAAGACGAAAGATTCTTAAAGTGGAATACGCGGATTCCGAGATGGTTGGGATCGATAAAAACTGAATATCTCCGCGACGCGAATACATTGTACGAGTGCTAAATCGTGGAAACGCCCTTTAAATGAGAGAATTTCTTTCTCGCGTAAGTCGACCTTGATCGCTAATTGTAAGTTTGAAACACGAATCCTTGGCTACGTTTTACGATCTTTTATTAATCCGTATAGCGAATGGAAGGCAATCTTGCGAAATGCGGTTGTCCATTATGAAAATAGGAATTCTTTTCTAGAAGTAAGTACGAGCGGAGATAAAAGATAGGTGGGTAGCTTCGAAAATCTCATATACGAAGATTCACGATAGGAATACCCGTAAGAACGGATAGGAAAGCTCAGGAGGCTTTCTCGGGCATCAGGGATCGTAGGACACTGATACGCCATTTAGGATCCTCTGGGAATCGTAATGGCTGATCGTGGATGTTTAGGGCGTTCTTACGGTCTGTGCATTATTGATGCGGCCCTTACTTGGCCCTCGGTGCGCACCCTTACCAACGAGCGAGGCAGCCACGGCCCAGACCACGGGACGGCCCTTTCGAGGATCCGCATCATTTATGCATGTGCACCTTCAAGCCTTTTCGAGAATAAGAGGTGGCATGGGACTCGTGAATAAGTAGATCCTCCCACTCCTCTTTCTCGCCGCAGCTCCATGGCATAACCATGACACGCTCCTTTCCCGCTTTCTCACTATTCCTCTTCCTTTCTCTTTTCTCTTTCGTTCGCCTTCTTAGACCAAACTATACGCGCAACACTCGTGAGAATTGTCGCGTTACGGACCGTCACGGAGAAAGAATACCAAAGATGTCGTAGCCGGTGTTCTTAGCCGGAGCATCGAATCGTTCGAGTAGAGCTTCTTCTCCTCGCGAAGATCACGAAATTATGACTCTCTTCGTAAGCTCTTTGCGTTCTATCAAAATCATGCGAAACCTGATGGTACTTTGTTCCGCAAGTCGCAAGAGACAAGGAGTTCTTTTATTTCGTCCTAAAGAATTTGGAGAAGACGGACGAGAGGTAAGACGAACGCGATTCGATCGCGTACCGGAGCGCAAATTCATGGTGGTACGAGCCACAGGACTCGAACGGTTACGGAGCGACTTGGACCGTAGCCAAGGCCGTACGCTTATCCTCTCGGATTTTCTCTCTATTTGAGAACAAACGGAACGAAACGATGCAAGTGGTCTCGTCGGCACGGAACGCCAGTGCAACCACCAGTTGCTAGCTAACACGGTGCGAGCCCAGGCGAGAACGAAAAAGAAGAAGGAGAACGAGTGAGAAGAGTATCGGAGAACGAGAGAAAGACGTATGTACGCCTATGTACGTATACCTCGTATAGGCCTAGCTAAGTACATAGTTAGTTTCGTGTCGCCTGTTGCATTCGAAAAGTGTTTCTTTGCTATGCTTGTTTTCTCCCTCCCTCCCTCCCTCTCTCTCTCTTTCTATCTCCCTCTCTATCACCAGCTACTCTCTCATCCTCGAGTAATGCCAACGGCGGAACCCTTGACAAATTACTTTCACGCGACAGAATGAGTCATCGTTCCTTTCTCTGCCATCTCCATCTCCGCCTTCTCTTTCTCCTTCCTTTGCTTCTCTCGCGTGCAATTACGAGTTATTAATCCGTATCTCGAAACCGGCGATTTCGATTTTCTCGCGTATCGCGCGTTCTTTATTCTTTTCGAGAGAAAGCGTAGGTATACGTGGAGGAAAATCGCAAAGCGATCCATAACCATCTCCGTTGAATTTGATTTTCGTTGGTTAGAAAATATTAGGATTTAAAGACGTTAATAGCGAGGTCAGACGCTTTATTTTCCAACCATAAAACGAAGCATTAACGTAACGAGAAAATAAGAAAATTAGAAAGAAGGAAGCAAGGAAGGTTGGCTCGGTCGATCGTTTAAATTCGCATTACCCCAACACAGTGGATGCACGCAAGCGTTCTCTTCGTAGAAACTAATTGAAATGCCGAAGGCGACTTTTTTATTTCCGTCGCGAAGCATGGTGGCGATCGTAACTAAGATTTGGCGAGAATCCACCCCACAAAGATACTTTTCTCTCTCCCTGCCTCTCTCTCTCTCTCTCTCTCTCTCTCTCTCTCTCTCTCACGCTTCTCTCTCGCTCCAGTTTTGAATTCGGAGCACGGCTGCGTGACGCCAACAAGTGGTCCATATATCAACCAGCTATCCTGCCTACCCGTTCTCTACCTTCTGATCCTACGTGCAGTAATTACTAATCAATATTAACCACTCTCCACTAGCGTGTATCACGAGATTCTGACGAACGTGTTCTGTAACTCGAATCGATCTGGTCTTTCTACCCCTGTTTCTTCCGATCCTTCGCAGTCTTGCCAAATTGATTTTACGTTTTATTCGATGACACAATCGCCAGTTTCTTGGCAACGACGAGTGAACTGTACGACACCTAATTATCGACCTTTTCTTCTTCTAACCGGATAAGCGAGAAGATTTTTGCGAATCGAGTATTAGGTAGGAAATGATAAATGAAAAGAAACGTATTCGCCGTCTTAGGAGAGGCTTCAAAGGAGGATCGAAAGTATACGCTCGGATGATTTTGAAGAGGCTCGAGGTTAAGTTAGGGGTAGGCCTCTTTTCTCATTAGGCTGAGTGTTGCGTGTTGCGAGAAGGCTCGAGGGGCACTTGCTATCTCCCCAAGTAGTACAGACACGCCAACGCTCGGCCGACAAGAGAAAGGAAGAGAGAGGGAGAGAAAGAGAGAGAGGGGGGGGGGGAGAAAGAGAAAGAGATGGAGCTACAGGTTGCCACGAAAGGAGCTGTGGCAACTTAAAAAGCGCTTTACTTAAATACCAAGATGAGTCCCTCAATTAAAGATTCTCCAGCGTTTCACTGAGCGAGCTGAAGCGCGAGACGATCGCCTAGATCCCTCGACTTCTACCTCTTTTATTTTTAGACTCGAAAGATCCAATCCACTTGGCTACTTTCGTCAGAAAAGAGAGTAATCCGAAAGTAACGAACTCGTAGCCAACGTACCGTTACAACTATCGAGGTAACAAAATTAATCGAATCAAACGGAATGCACGGTGGACGTTTCGGGCGCATTAACGTTCCAAAAGTAAGAGATAGAAAAAAAAGCGTAATTTTCACGAACCCTTGACAGACGTTGTGCCTCAAATCGAGTTTTCTCGATAGATCTACGCGACAGATCGGGATTATCTTTAAAGAGTCGCTGCACCTACGGAAAGTACAGGGTTTACAAAGCGTTCTCTGGAAGATTCTTAAGTGCTAAGAAGCGGAGGTTGCTTCGGTAGCGAAAGAGGAAAAGTTGAAGCCTACGAGGATGACGAGGAGACAACGACGAAATTGCGGACGTGGGAGGTGGAACGCGAAGGAAGATGAGACGAGGTGACGGTAGAAAGGGAGAGAGGAATGGTTATGGCGGCCTTATTTTATAACGACGCGCTCCCTCAAAGAGGACCGCGAATATAGGAACGTGAAATAGGTAGGACGTACACGGTAAATAGTTGGGTAGACTCGCGCGCGCAGACGCTTCTTCGTCTCTTCTCGTCGGTGCATGCAATCGCGCATACACGTAGGACGCACACACTGTCGCACATCCATAAGGGATAGAACGGACGTGTACAAACTGCCGACAGGCTTCTCTCTTGCAAAGGCCAAAGAAAGCGTCGCCTCGCAAACGACTCCCGGTGAAGGTTAGAAGAGAGGGTGGAAAAAAGTTCTTTTACCAGTTCCACTCTCTCTATCTGTCTCTCTCTTCTGCTTTCGTGCTCTCTTCTTCCCTTTTACCGACAACCGTGTCCGTCTCTTTATCACCTAGGGCAGATAAATTTCCTTTTGCGGCTGCACCTTTGATACGACGATTAAGGGGAGGAAAGGACTACGCGTTCGACCGAACTTACGACGCCTCTATCAATAGCAACCACCGACGATCCGACTGGTTAAAAACGAGTATTATTACGTTAATTCCGGTTAGGTATAGCGTTTTTCACGAATACGATTATTTTCTTTTCGGAAAAGCGTCAAGGAAGAGAGAGAATAAATCAAACGACGAACCGGTATAGCCGGAAGACAAAAATACAATCTTTTTTTCTCTTCCTCCTTTTATGTCCGGGCCATTTATATTTTTCTCCTTTTGGTTCGTTGGACGATTTTCTTTCTCAAGCAAGATATCATTCCCTTCACCTTTTGTTTTTCCATCCCAGCAGTCAGTCGACCCGTTTCTCCTCAACATTAAATCGTCGTCATGATAGTTCAATCATGCCGCTTTTCTTGTACACGTCTTGTTATTTGAAAAGCTCGCTTGATCTTTTGTTTTTCTTCTTTTTTCATCCTCCTCCGGTTATATCGTTTTTATGCGTCCGCAGGTGGATATATGAATTGAACAACGGCAGGATAAAATTGCTTTTGAGTCCCCGGCACGTCTACTTTATAGGACGGTAGCCTGTTTCATATCCTAGTTCATCCTCGAGGTAATAAAGAAATCACCACTCCACCTTCTTTATCCCTCCCGCAGCCTCCATCTCCACTATGCGTTTCTTCGGCTCTTTGGGACAAAGACGATGGGATAAAAGACTTCCAAATAACATTACGCACTACCGGTTTTAGATTATAGAATGAATTTTCACGGTACGAATACGAAAACGATATCGACGTGTAAACCGTTCAAAGACGATGGTTATTCCGATCGATTTGTTTCAAAAGAATAAAAAGGAAGAGGCGAAGAATTCTAAGGCGCGAGGAAGTAAACGCTGGAAGGAACTTTACGAGCGGCACTAAATGAGACGAGCTACTCGGAGAGTTTACGAACAACGGTTTAAGTCGCTTGCTTTTTCAATTTTCATTTGAACCCGCCGCATTACCCGGATTTTCGGTTTGATTCGTTTTAGTAACTCTTTTATTTCTTTCTCTCCCGTCTTATTGGTTTATAAGGAGCTACTCGCATCACCTTTACGTGAAAATCGATAAAATTTATTTGGGGGGGTAGCTTGCGTAATAAAAAAAGTTTCGAATAAATTTCAGAATCTATTCCACGTGCGATCACGAAGCGTTTTAAATATGTATGTAAGCTTTTTCGAGAGTGCATTTACTACCAGTTTGAAATTTGTTTTTTTTTTTTTTTCACAAAGTCGCTGCAAACCCTCATACATCCCTCCCGCTGAAAATTCGTTTTCGTCCTCGAAAAGCGTACCAGAGAGCGAGAACAGCAAGCGAGCGAGCGAGCGAGCGAGAAAGAGGGGAAGAGAGGGTGGGGAAGAGAGAGAGAGAGAGAGAGAGAGAGAGAGAGAGAGAGAGAGAGAGAGAGAGAGAGACGTTGACTTTTCCGGACAGCCTCATAGCGACGGGTTTCGACGAGGCCGTTGATGGCCTCTGGTTAAACTTCCTAAACCAGCGTGGATTGAGTTAGCAGCAGCGAGCCTGGCAGCGGCTAGCATGCCTCGAGTTCGAGCTAAATTTCGAAATTGTGAACGGTACTACTAGAAACAGTTGGCGTCACTCGCCCATTTCGGAAAATATCAATAGCATTTCCCATTTACCTCGGTTACATTCTTACTCGATCGATACACCATCCAAAAGTCATCGAAAAAAGGTTTTGAAAAGGTATTAAAAATGCTCTATTTTTAATCAATTACTCTGAAAAGAATTCCGTAGCGGTTAGTAATCATTAGTGAGCTATATACATTCTAAACGATAGAACCTTTAACAATTGCCAATAAAATTTACTTTCGTAATTTCACGAAGCTCGTACTTGTATAAAATTATATCGACGAGAAAAATCCAAGGTCTGTCGTTGCTTCATGATAGCATTGAAACGAAATTGACAAAAAAAAAAAAAAAAAGAGAGATAGAAAGAGAGAGATCGTAAGTATCGGAGGAATATGATCGAGTTTAACGCAAAGCCATTGTCGGAAAAATTGGTCGGTGCGATCGTGACGTATGCGTACGAACGCTGCGGACGGAACACGCTTCAATTTATTACAAATCGGTCAAAGTGGCTTCTCTCCGGACTGCCATTCTTGCAAAGAGAATTTCGTTAATCTGTCCATCCGGTTTTGTGTCACGTCCCAATTTAACAGAGACCGCTTTGAAAAACCAACTTCCAAGAGCAGTCGAGATAATTGGGAGAAGATATTCTCCGATGTCCTCCTTCGGCAATACATTCTCCATTTCGTTTTTCTTTTTTCAGAGTCGTAGTCACGCGCGATAATAAAACCCATTACTTTCGCGTTAATATCATATTTTGGGGGACACAACGGGGACGTTACGAAGAATCGCGGTTAAATAACGTACGTTTTTACATCTGTTTTCTTCGCCTGCGCCTACGGACTCGCGTTTGATCACAGAACTCGTGAATCCATATAAATAATATAAATCTAATTCGGACGGATGAAAGTAAGATACATCGATCGCAAGATACCAAACTCTCTGTTCCGGTGACAGAGACTTGGTTCAACAGGTGCACCGCAAGTAAGATCAACATGTAGGCAGAATAACTCGAGGCAGAACGTTCTTTGAAATTCTAGGACTGAAGCACGGCTCACGGGTTCTGCAAATCTCGAGGGATCGCTTTGTAAGACGGAGGCCGTGCGATGCATAAGTGGCGCGCCGTTAAAGCGCCTTCGTAAAGCAAAGTTAGTTCCGTATGTAAATGTTTCGTTCGTATCTATTATCCGGGCTCGCTCGAATCTATTCTCGTAGAAACGATCTTAGAACGGCATCGATATACTCGCGAGCAGTAGAATATAATCGAGTATCCGGTGTTTCGACATTTTTGCTTCCACGTATGATACAAAATCGTTATTAAGAAGATTTAGCTACAAGATGAAAAAGGAAAATAATGATTATTTTAGAAAGCACGCGAGATTTCGATAACGAGCGTCGCGCGATCTCGCTTCGCGTCTTACCTTCTTTTGTGCGACGTTACGACATCGTATAGACGTAAACGTAGACGCGAGAAGGAGAAACGAAGGACAAGCGCGTTCTCGTCTATCGATTTTTCTGCCGGCCAAGAAGGAGGGAGGGAGGAAGGAAGAGAGAGAGAGAGGGGGGGGAGAGAAATAGATAATACATCAAGGCATTAAACCTGCGTCTAAGTTGAAAAGGTTGCTTGCTCGTTCACGCTAACGCACTAATCCCGTTACCAGCGATCCCTTCAGATGCCGTCGTCGCTATTCGCTGCCGAAGAGAGTCGCTTTAAACATTCATAGGAGCGAGTCTCTGCTACCTTTCGAGGGGCAAGGCATGGAAAGGAAACTTCCGGTAACGCGTCTTACGCGAGTCTCGTGCGTGTTTCGTGGAAGGAGAAGAAACGGGAAAGGTAAGAGGATTGCGAGCAAACGCGAGTGTTAACGAAGGCCCATTCGGGCGATCATTACGGCAGAAACCGCGTAATCGTCTAAGACCATTCTCACTTAATAATCACGCGCTATATTCCGAAGACAGTGTACCGGCTAATGGCTTCCAGCACCTCCCCTCTTTCTCTTCTTCTTCTTCTTCTCTCTTCTCTCACAGTTCGCCCGCGTTTCTCGCCTACGACCTCCTTCCTCCCTCTGCATTGAATTCCGCCTATCGCCGGCAAAGGTTTTAGCCGAAACAGCCGCGTTACGGCGTATAACCATTACGGCTTTCCGCGAAAGTTACAGTCGCTTATAACTTCCTTCGCGGCTTCACGCTCCCGCGGCGTCGTAGAAACGAGTCGAAGGAGATGGAGCTGGAGGCGGAGGTGAAGGACGCAGCCATCAAGACGATAATGGAAACTCGAACTTTACGCCACCGAATTGCACCGTTACACTCCGATCGTAGTTAGCTATATTGCCTTTACATAGCCTATGTTCGACAGAGATGCTCGCTATACCGTGGAATCGTTCGTACGTCTAGTTCCTTCGTATCGCTATACTTGAGAGTCTGCGTAGAATCGAAGGAAATACCGTAGTTACGTTATTGTATCGGCTGCGAAAAATTGTAGAAAATATTCGAGAATTTATTAGCGTAAAATGGAAAACATTTTGAAGACTCGACTTTCTCTTTTCATTCGGAGAAAGCTTTTGGGATTGGCCCCTCGTAGATTCTACGGTCAAAATCGAGAGAACGGGTAGAGCCGCACTGCTACGCGTATCTACGTTTGCGTATCGGAAAACAAATTTGTCCAGGAAGGGTAATGGATGAAGCGGTCGGTCAGTCACGGAATGTATTCTGGAAACGTGTGTGAAATTCTTGCAGGACGGCGTAATTAATGAACCCGGGTCACCGTGAACGCTGTGACTCCGAGACTATTCTCTTCTTTACTACGCTTTCTCTGCCGTCGTCGGCCACGCCGATATAACTGGACGAAGTTAGTAAGAAAAGGAAACAAAAGTAGCAAGAACAAATACTACCACGAGATATCGGTCTGCAGGTTGTGAAATATCGTATTTCAATGATCGAAATTTGAGCAAGGACTTGCTCCTTTACCGTAACTTATTTTCGGACTTGGCGGATGCGAGCAATGACTCAACGTAGAACGATATGTTAATTCAAAGTGGGGTAATGCGATCGAATGGTATAAAAATATTTTTTGAGTCTCGATCGAAAATTTTATTACGTCGTATTGCAGTCGAACGTAGTTAATCCGATGACTCGAAGTACGCCGGTGCACCTGGTATATCCTCGCTTCGATGAGAATTCAAGCACGTAACGAAAATTTCCTAATCTCGCTTGTTAACGCGTTTGAGGCTAATGCGCGTTATTATAGAAATAGCAGTGTTCTAATAGCAATGGTGTGCGAGTCGAGTATTATACGCTGTTACAGTCGTACCATGTGCTAATTGTTGCCATAGTAATCCGGTGATCTCGCGTAACGGCGTCGATCTCGTGCCTTTCCAATTTCTACATCTTTACATCTTTTTAAACGTAGCTGGATATTATGAATCTTATCGCGAACTAAACGTCACCTATCCCGAGATTCCATTATAAACTGTATATTGGAAATTTGAAAGATTCCATTGGATATACGCGTCCGATAGCGCGTTGAAGAGAGACAGACAACGTTGCTGCTTTCGATGGCTCCTCGAAATATTGGAAACTTCGATGCGAAGCACCTCGACGAGTAATGAAGAGGCTGCACGTCCCAGATAAACACGGAGTCGAACTAGCAGAGTACACGAGGGAAATAGTTTATTGTTTAGGAGTCGGAGAGGAGAATGGAGGGAGGGAGGCCGCTCGCACGCTCGGATGTTTGTTGCCACGGTTTGGCTTTGGCGATGGGGTAGAGATCGCTTGGTATTATAGGGTTGGAGGGAAGGTTTACTGTGTTTCACGAATGCAAAGAGAGAACATGGGAGATGGAGTTAGCGGCTGGAAGCCCACTCGAAAACGAGTGTTAAGTACATGTAGCGTCGAACGCGCGTAGCCCTACCGACGCTATTGCCGGAGATGCCAAGCCGAGAGGAAGCTGGAAGCTCTTCGCTTCTCCTTCCTTCTTCTATTCTCTATCCTCTCTTAGATAATAGGATACCGTCGGTAAATACGTCTATCTCGTTTTTACGATATTCTTTCCGTTGCCACTCGTAAGAAATTTCGGCGATTGCGTAAAATCGAAATACATATTTTGCGAGCTTTACGTTCGAAAATGTAATCGAATCGTAAAAATAGAAAATCCTAAGACGGAACTGGAGATTCGTAATCCTTGTAAAACGCAACGAATTCTATATCCTTTGTCTCTTCTCATCTTTGAGAGAGTCGAAAGAGAGTGTCTCTCTTTGTAGAAAAATTCATATTTCAGATTCATTATGCCAACAAACATTGTGGAAATAAGGATTATCCGTTGCGTCACATCGCGTTATATGCTGCAACCTCTGTTTTCATCACTCCGAGTTACACAAAACAAACATAAAAATTTGCCGAAGCTCCATGGATTTTGTAGATTAATTAATAATCTATCGGGATAACCGAAAGGACGATCGATCGATGTAAAACGGGAATATCGTGAGCTTGAAATTATTTTTGGATTATTTTTGCGCGGACGATCGACCGATTGAAACGCACGCGTTCAAAAAGATCATATTCTCTCTGTTTTTAAATCGACAAGATCTCTCTCGAGCATCGGCATGGAATTGCGACGTAACACGTCGCTGGTACCGGTGTTATTCCCAAAATCGGTGCAAATGAAGTGAAGCTGGCTTAGGTTCCACCCCCGTTATACCGGAGCCCTATTAGATGCGAGTTGGCCTCTGAATTGGGTTTCGTAAGACGTCACTTTAGCCTGGAAGCGCAATTATAGACGCTATTACAGGCACCGCTAGTTACTACGATAGTTGGAAGAGATTTGAGGTAGGAAAGAGAACGAGCAGATGGAGAATATAGTAAAGCGAAGCGTAGTTTCTGGATATCTTCAACGCTGCCATTCCACGTTGCCCGTGGAAGAAGGTGTAAGATAGAGATGACAGAGATCACGAGACTCTCTCTCTCTCTCTCTCTCTCTCTCTTTCTTCGTACTTCGCGAACGCACGCGCGTACGTCTACTTTCGCGCTCCGTTAACATCACCGATTACATCTGAAAGCAACTTTCCGAACGATGAAGTATCTTTCGTATGCGAAATTTCACGGCGTAAGTGCGCATCCTATGCGAGTTAACTTTGGACACGATTGGACATCTTTATGCTTCGACCCGATATCACGATATCTCGTTGAGTAGTCTTTTTCGCCTCTTCGTATCAGAGATCAAAAAGTATCAGATTTCAAAAAGACGTAAGAACGATCCATCTGAAAAAAAAACTCGTTTGTCTGTTCGATTCATTTGGAGTTTTCATCCACTTTACGAGACATTCGACTTCCTCTTCTGATAAAGCTTTCCGAGATTATCGCGTTATCGAATAGTGATTACGATCGTTCCTCGCGCGATACGGCGAGGTGGTACGCTTTCCAATCTTGGATATGGCTTTCGAGTCGATACAAGCTTTTGCTTGCCGGCACCCTCATTCTTCGTCGCACAATACCATCGTTGTCGTCTTCGTCATCCAAGTCGTTCCTGCCACTACGTGCCGTCGAGTGTCGGCATTCGATCGTCTGCAGAGAGCTAGACGCGCGCTCGATAAAGCTTCGTAGACGTTACCCCTGTGTGATTCTCAACGACATCGACATCGCTACCGTTTTCTACGAGTTTCCATTGAAATCTCCACCGGGTAAGAATAAGGGTT
Organism: Vespula pensylvanica; assembly: GCF_014466175.1. Taxonomy (NCBI): domain Eukaryota; kingdom Metazoa; phylum Arthropoda; class Insecta; order Hymenoptera; family Vespidae; genus Vespula; species Vespula pensylvanica. The sequence continues at coordinate 190,508 of NC_057697.1, forward strand.
AGTGGTCGTGCAGAAAAAAAGGGGTGGTAGGCGAAACGCCTAGATTGAAAACGACTTCGGCAATGCTCCGCGACTTTATTCGTTCCCGCTGTTATCGCTGCGCGAACCAGCAACGTCCAACTTATATTCGCGTCAGAGATTTTTCGGAAAGAAACGTTTCTCTACGATCGACCAGGCCCTCGTTCTTCGCCCTTTTTCCAGTTCGCGCGTGGTTGTGCATTTGCAAGTATTCTCAGAGACGCCTACAATAATGTTTCGAAATAGCTGAAGCAAAGTAATCCCGAGAATCTGATAGATCCTGATCGTTCAATACGTTACTCAAGTTCGTACATTTAAAAACGTATCGAGAACTTTTCCTGCCTCGTAACTCTTTCCATCGGATGATGAAAATTCGTGCTGTCGAATCCAAGTTCGAAATCATATATTTCTTTAGAAAGGAATCTTTATATACTGAGAAAGGAAAGAGAGATAGAAATCTTTCTCGAAGTCGCTCCATACGTCTTCTTCGTCTTGACCACTTCATCCGACGAAAAAGCAACGTCCTTTCAGCAGCTTCTTTCAAAGCCGGTAAGAGACCGGCTTGAATATCACTCCAACATTAAATCCGCTAGGATCGCGGGATGAAAACGAAATAACGCTCCCGACTTAATCTTCTGTATCGTTCGTACGTTAAGACGAGAGCTCTTCAATTCTCCGCCTGCGACCCCAGCCATGACACGAATAATCTTCCTTGGCAGATATCGTAGTAATAAGGAAAGAAAAAGAAAAAAAAAGCCGGAATGATAGATTTTTCTCGCTGCTTTAATCATTCCAAAACCGTGAATTAAAAATGCCCGATCAAAACTTCCCATGGAATTATCCAATGGGAGAAATCCAAGGTCTTTCAATTTACTTTCCAGCGTCGCGAGTTCTCTTTCTCTCTATTAGCGTTAATTACATTAACTTGCAGGTCTCGTGGTGCGTTATAGACGCGTTAACTCCGAAACATTACTTCGCGATGGAACTTAAGTCCTTCTATCCGATAGATCGCGAAAAGTAATTAAGCTACTGCAGGGATACACGTAAGTATACAGATACGATGGAGTTCCAGCACGCTCGCTCGCAAAATCCTACGTAGCCGTCGCGTCGCGAAGTAGCTTTGAAAGGTTCTACTAAAATCAAAGGATCGACTCCGGCGGGTGGTTGTCGTGGAACGAGAGGAAACATGATACTTCAGAAATTCAGAAGATCGTATCTTAGAAAGAGAAAGAGGGCAGCTACCAGCTACGGAGCAAGAGCGAACTAATCAAGAATTTCTCGCTTCGAGACTCGGTCTTGGTCTTTTTTCGGAGTAATCGAGAGAAGGGAAAAGGAGAGGATGACGTAAGCGTTGGGTGCGTGGATCCTGAAAGACGAGGATAAAGAGGAGACGAATAGATACTCATCTCTTTCTTTCTATATCTTTTACGCCCCACGAAGATCCCGGTAAAGTTACTTTAACGAAGAACTCGGGATAATACATCGTAAGCCGTTCCAAATCGAAGAAGAGTTAACTTCTTAAAAAGAATGGTTATCAGGGATATTAACGATAAGAAATATAAGACGCTATCGAATAACGAAGAAGGAAATGAAACGAAGCAAGAAGGCGATCGATTAGAGACCAATTGAAACGCGACGATGAACGTTTCCGGCTTAACGTGACATAACGAGGAAAGAACAGGAAGGGGAATGAAAAATTGGAGAGAAAGGTAAGCGCGAGACAAAGGCGTCCTTTCTCGTCTAACAACCAAGTAGTAGTAGTGGTAGCGGTAGCAGTAGTAGTCTCGTCCTTTCGTTCTTCCACCTCGCAAAACGAAGATCCGAGGGGAGAGGTAGTTGCTAGCTGACGACAAGGTTCTCGCTAATTAACTCGAATCTCCTTCGTGAACTTATAACGACCAAGAGAAGAGCGCAGAGAGAGGGAGAGAGAGAAAGAGCAAGTACGAGAGAGAATATCAATAGCGTATTCAGGATGTACCGAGTAGCGATGGACGCGGTTCTGCATGAGAGACGAAATCGTCGCGATTTCACCGTTGTTAAGACGATTCGATATTTATTGTCACGGACTAATTAAAGACTCCGGGTAACGTAGCAGCCCTACGTTCGACGATAAAGAGGATTGCGCGTCTACCTTGACCCTATAGTTAATTTAATATCATTGATTTTTCTAAAGTGGATTCATAATGACGGAAGATTCAAGTCCTGAATCGACGAGTCTTGTCGATCTCGTCTATTATGCTATTTTCATTTCAATATATTTGATTCTACGAGCTCGAAACAAAGTTAATCGTTCACAATAAATTCTCATAATAATAATGATAATTAATGAATTTCAGCTTTCATTCCTCCTACTCTTCCACCGATTTGAATAAGTAGCGACGTTGTTCTATATTTTCGAGAAAAGTTAGAGCAATAGAAAAACGGTACTTTACGTCTCACAGTTTCTTCCATGCTTTTTCAGCTGATTCACTATAGGATAAATCAGAGTGTCTCGTTACACAGAGCAAAACGTCAGCGTTCCGTTTCATGGCCGATCATTGAACGTCGTTCTAAGGAGGGTCTTCCGCTCGTTAGTGTCAAATCGTACATAAGAGTATATATACTATATATATATATATATCGAATATCGATTGAGAACCCGCGAACCCTTCTAGGGCACTTTGGTTCATTGTCCAAGAAAACTCTCCCTCTCTCTTTCTCTCTCTCTCTCTCTCTGATGTTCTCTTTTATTGCATTCTATAATATGATCGATGCTGTCGTCGAACCACGCGGCACATCGTCTGTAGTGACTTCAATCTCTTGTTCTACTTGAAATACAATGGGAAAGAGAATACATTTTTTAATACTCTTGCTTCCGAGATATATACTTGATCCCGCGGCTTCATAGAATTCATATGTCACAATGAGGCCGGTCTTTTTTTAATCAATATTCGGCTCGGAGATAAAAGATCCCGATGATACAGGAATCGCGCGAATGGAAAATCAAAGTGGTGACCGTTTTTCGAAAAGAGAAACCAAATTAACGCACGGGTCGGGCATTTCGAACGAGCGCGCATTGAATGGCAGCAACCGTCGATGAATAAGCGAAAACTCGGTGACCATCTCTCTTCCTCGCTCGTCTCACTAGAAAGTGCGAGCTCGCGTATATAGTTGGCATATATATGATCCTGAAAAGAAAAAAGAACGAAATTGTCGCTGCTATAATGAAAATATTGTGCTTGCCGTATTATATCCTCCGCTATGGGCAAAATACGACACAACAAAAGAGAAACTCTCAGTCTTTTTCTGTCCTCTCTGACTCACTCAGCAAATTCGAATTTGGTGTACGAGGTGTTCGGTTTGCTTGCTCGCGTATAAAAATACTTTTCCGTGTATTTACAGAGTTGACAACTTTATCGCTTTACCGTAGAAAGTAGACGAAAAAAATACTGAAACGAAAAGAGATACCGAGGATGAAAGAAGCAAAAACTTACTTTGGTTGGAGAAACAAACAGTTGGATTGAGTGATAGGAAGGTAAACGGAATATAAACAGGTAAATAGATACGATAGAAGATCGAGAGAGAGAGAGAGAGAGAGAGAGAGAGAGAGAGAGAGAGAGAGAGAGAGAGAGAGAGAGAGAGAGAGAGAGAGAGAGAGGAGCAGTGGAAAACTGCATAGTTCTGAGATGAATAGAAGCTCCGTAGTTGAGAGAGAGAGAGAGAGAGAGAGAGAGTGGAAAAGGATACAGGGTAGTTCCGCGGACGAGGAGGAATGAACGAAGCCTGATGTTGGTAGCCGAAGCCCAATGCGTCGGTCGGGTAATTCTACTCGCTCGAGTACCTACCACCCTCATATATAGATAGGTACATGTACGCTCACACGTACACGCACACAGGCGCACACATATGTATACGGCGATGTACGAAACGGCCGGTGAAAGTGGATGCTGCTGGTACTGCTGCTTTGATAGCCGCGGGGGAAGTAGATTGGTAGGACTGATGCGCCAGATCGAGTTCATTGGCTCCACTCTAGATCAGGAGGGTTTACGCTTCGGCATAAAAAAGGGAGCGGAACGCTTTGGGATTGCTTGAACGCGCGCACCGGATTGTTGTTTGTGGGAGAGAGCCTGCTTCTCTCTATGCGCGTTGCCTTAGGCTACGATTTCACGGTAATCATCGACCTATTGATTTGAGAATGGCAAATCGTGCACGGCTCTTTCTCCCTCCTCTTCTCAACTCTAACTCGTTCGAGATCCAGAACTTTTCATCGTTTTGTCGTCGTTTTTCACATACTTTATACGGAAGTCTACTTTTGAAATTGATTTGAATATTTTTAAGGTACGAAAAAAAATTATTCGATTAAACAAGCGTTGACGTTGCGAAAGAGAAAGAAAAGAGAAATAATTTCTGTTGGTAGGTACAACGATTTGCGAGGTGAAAACGATATCGTGTCAGACGTTCGTATAATCATATATCAGGTATTCATACATTATATATATATATGTGTGTGTGTATTAATTAGCCGGTAAAGAGGGAACTTAATAAAGAACACAAGGAAACGTAGTAACGCGCTCGATAAAAGCGTCAGGTCGTGCAATTAGATAAATTTAATTGTTATGTTCCTGTCAAGCGGCGGACGTCGCGCGGCTGTTAGTGCAACCTATTCCCGAGTCCTTTTATTTTTCCTTTCAGTGCGTGACTTTTTATCTCGCTTTGACCGTAGAGCAGTGCACCCTCTCTCTTTTGCTTTTCGCGCTTATGCAAACGAGGACCACCGACACACAGATGCGAGGCAATTTTTGTACGAAATGTCCGAGGATGTCGCGTGCGAGAAAGCGAAAGAGACATAATTATAGGAGCTTTTTTGCAACAAGCGAGAAGCAAGGGAGTAAAGAAGAGCGTTAAAAGGAGAGAGTATGAGAGAGAGAGAGAGAGAGAGAGAGAGAGAGAGAGAGAGAGAGAGAGAAAGAGAAAGAGAAAAAGAGAGTAGCTAGTGGCACCGATTGTGTGTATCGCACGGCTCGCCGCCCACAGCGATATCATCGCTGAATAAACATGACATTATTAAGCGGACCGCTGCCCGGCAAACACTCACGAATTAACATACAAATTGAGCGGCGAGAGCGTTCAGTCCGAGACGGCGAAAGGAGAATCGTCGTCCCTCGGCTATCGCGAGCGGCACTCACCCCATCTCGTTGCACTATGCCACGTGTATGTACTTGTTCGTGTGTATGTGAACTGCCTGCGACAACATCTCGATTTAGACATCTCATGTTTACCGTCACGACGAAAATTCTTGGCGAGGTGTTCAAAGAACGTCGAGTATGTACTTTCCTTTCGACGACTTGCGTTATTCGTTCATTCGCACATTCGCCGCACACTTTTTATCGACTTTTCTAAATTTCTTGGGTTGCAAGAATAGATATCCCGTCTGATATTATACAAGAATGACCGTAATTTATGCGGTATTGGAACAAATTCCTGTTTGAAATTGGAAGACACGTTCCTCTCTCTCTCTCCCTCTCTCTTTTTTACCAAAGTCCTTCGACCATCCGCGAGGAAAATTATTTTGACATTAAATCGAATTACTCGTATCGCGTATAACGCGAAATGGAATATTCACATCGCGATACCTTCGCCTCGTTCGTGACACGGGCTTGCGTGGACCACAGGGATTGGTCGTTCTGGGAGCTCAACATGATCTCGCTTCCGTGAAATGACGTTCGAATCTGGAATATCACGGTACGCTTATTTAATTTGGTTCTTGACGATAGGACTGGCTCGTTTCACGCATGGGGATGAAAAAAATAATCTTTTCGAGTCCTATCATTCGATTTTCTCTCTGCTTCCTGCTTTTATTAACAACTCCCACACGTTTCATGAAAAATGGAAAGCACCTTTATTATTACTACGATCCTAAGTAAAATCTTAAAAGTCGAAGGTATATCCCAGCATGATTCTCCTTCTCGTATTTTCGCATTGATTTACCGCATAGAAATGGTAAGAACGCACAGAGCAGGACCTTTCGTCGGATCTTTTCTCGAAGCGAGCAGCGTCCCTCCATCGCGATGGTGGCAGCGCCGCCCGCCCCTTCATTGCGCTGCATACAAATGATGAATTACGAATATCGATCCAGCGTGATAAAACGAGAGAGAGAGAGAGAGAGAGAGAGAAATAGGGGCAACGTGGCCCGTTAGAACCATGAGAGATAATGCAACGGTGTACGACAAAAAGGAAAAGTGAGGGAGGATGAGTTGAAAAGAGACGAAAAAAGAGAGAGGTGCGCGAAAGGGAATGGGAATATTCGCATCACGCCGTGTGCAAAAAGCGAATTTACGAATGAGATGTTCCTTCCCAACGCGGTTCGCTCCGCTGAGCTCGCTCGGTCCCAGCCTTGATTTCGACCAAGTTTAATTGAGTGTTGCACTCTTCCGTTGGGAGAACAATCGAGAGGCTCGATCTTCTCTTCCAACTTTTCGTACAACTTCACAATCCCGGGTGGTACAACCTTTTCCTACGTTTTCCTGTGTCTCTGACGTACTAGAGAGAAAAGTCATTCTGAAGTCGGTTCTTTACCGGATATCTTCTTTCTTTCTCTTTCTTTATCTTTTCCGTCTCTCCTCTTATCGTCCCGACGCGATAGTTATGCGGCAGACTACATTTCTCTTCTTTTCTTTGTAAAAGAACTCGGAATTATCGTATGCGCGCGTTGACTCTAGCCCGTACTCGTGGGGCTTTCTAGGTCGTAATTCCGAATCGAACGGCGGGTCGCGTCGACGAAGGAAGCGTGTATCGTCAATAGCGGCGTTTCGGCTAAACGGCGGGCACGTTCGTCCGTTTTTCTCTTTGCGAAACGACACACACGGTTACGTTCGACCCATTCGAGAGGTGTCTCGTCGTAAACTCCTCAGGGATCCTAATTAATCTGATAGTAACCACTAAAACGCAAACTCGATCTAGCGAATTGGGAAGGATAGGAGGAAACAGGTTTTTCGTTGAAATAATTTTCTTCGTACGTCTTACGACGCTCTCGAATACCGAGTCTTTGGTCTTTGTATAGAAGAAAAATGTCGAAACATTTTTCCTCGGCGCTGGACCTCGTTTTTTTGTCGCGAAAGATTTGAAAATTGGAAAGGGAGGAGAGAACGAGAGAGGGTAACGCGATGCGCAACTACAGAGATGGAGTGGAAGTAGCCACCATCAGCGCGATAATGCGTGGCGGTGAATCCGGGAATCAGCGGACCATGGAAAATGTATGAAGTTTCCGGCGTCGAGCCACGGCTGGCTGATTTCGCCGGCTCGGAGGCAGGAATTTTAACACTTCGTTCCGTGACAGCTGGGATATTACATAAGGGATTATGTCGATTTCTCTCAAATCGTTATGGTACTGAGTATTCATGACTCTTTCGCACGGCTGATTCTCATTCCGGGATATTTATTCCTTCGCCCGTTCCATTACATTAGTTTTAACAATGTTTCGTCGTCTATGAATTTTATCCGATTTTGTAATAACACTTGCCTGAAGAAGATGAAGTAATTCAAGCGCAATTTGCCCTCAACGATTCACAAGTACTTTCGTTTGGATAAATATTTGGAACGTGTGGCATCGATGATTTCAAGGCAATTTTTCAAGAATTCTCTATTTCTTTTTAGACGTTCGGAAGCTTCGCGGTGACGACGAGGATTCTCAATTTTTATTTTCAAGTCGACGGGAAGGGAAGTGTTTTGGTTTCAAGAGCTCTCCTCCTCTCTGTCGCGAAAAAGCTTTAACGATGATATAACCGAGCTTGCACAGCTTTCTCGACGTTCAGAGAAGCTCGCGCTTCTCCGATTTCGTTCAACCTTTGCGAGAGAGCGGACACAGCGCGAAAGGAAATCAAATAGAATCGGAAAGAAAAGCCTGGAGAAGTTTATAAGCGTTAGCACGAAAACGAAATTCGCTCCGTGGATCGTTATCGCCTTATCATCTGGTTCGATATCTTTCTCCTTACGTCGTTGGCATATCAGAGGCGCTAAGCACGTCGTTCAAGAGACGCAATCGGAATTCGTAATGGTAGCATGGGCTCTTGTTAGATATATCCGAGCGAGGCTTCGAGCGATGCGAAAAGACAAAGATGTATAGACGAGTACGTATGGATATATGTACGGGAAGAAAACGAGAGAATCGATTCGGAATGATTAACCATAACGAAGAAGAGAAGATATAATAGAAAGATCTAAGAAAAATTGCGCGGACTCTGGCCGATAATATCTCCACTTCGTACAATAATCCGAGCATTAGATTCCTAAGCTATATTCATTGGCAAAATCGATTTTCCATAAATGGGTACATCTATTTAAGTGGAGCTTCCTGCTCCGACTGCCTGGTCGACGACGATACGGCATTGCCGAGGGAAGGATGGTAAGAGAAAGAGATCGAGAAAGAGAAAGAGAAAGAGAAAGAGGAAGAGGCGGAGGAAGAAGAGCGAGGGTGGAAGACGCGTTAGCTTCCATCAGGATTTGAAAGGATTCGAATTCCAGGATAGAACCTGGGAATTCTCTGACGTCATACGGCAGCCCAACGTCGAAGCTCACCAGCGAGGACGGCTTCTTGGAATGCAAAGTGCGCCTATGGGCCTTGAAAAGCGGGATTCCTGTGTAGGGTGCGGAAGGTGACGGGCAGGAATAGTCGTCGACTCGTTAAGGACGACGTTAGAGAACGCTACGCGGCATGCAAATCAGCCTAGTGGAAGGCTGACGCAGTGCTGCGTCGAAATCGAAGCTCTATCGCGAGCGACGACGGAAATTTCACTGTTTCAATCGAATATTTTGGTTAAATATTAAATGCTCGAAAAGTGCAATCCCGCGGAAGAGAACCGTACAAATTTCTATTCCGGAATAATTTTCTATAGCGGAAAGCTCTTGCCGATGAGTTTTTCGTGAAGCGTTACGCGATAGTACGGTATAGAAGAAAAATTCAAGACCGTATCCCAGCTATATTTTACGCGTTATAGTTCATAACCGCAACTGGATTTCAAACTTTCGAATCGTACGTACCATTTTCATTACCGGTGTTGCGTACAATGTATAGATGCTGTTTTATCGTCACGAAGAGAGAGAAAGCAATGCGCTCGGAGAAATAATCTCAAAAAGAAAAGTATGGAGGTAAGAAACTTTGAGAATAACGTCTAAGGCTCTTTACGAAAAACCAAAGTAAAACGAGTTTTGGGTAATAACATTTTGTCGAATGAGTATTCAAAGTTTGTAGTTAGATTTTCATTCGCAACGAGCAAACGTCACATACAGAAATTCTTTTCCCATTTCTTAACAACGCTCGCTTAAGTATAAAGAAATTTGATCGTGAAAGAACTAGAGAGAGAGAGAGAAAGATAGAAAGAGAGAGGGAGGGAGAGGGGGCGGGGGCGGGAGCGAATTTGGTGAATTCTGGCGATAAACTCTAAAAGAAAATCGGGAAAAGGCGCGACAGTGGAATGAGAGAGTCACTTCCGAGCGCCATCGTAATTCTATTTCTCTCTACCGCGGGGCTTGCGGCATCTCAGCGAAAGTACCGTCGAATCGATCTCCTGGATGGAGGAGAAAAGGCAACGATTTGGTGACGACACTGGCTATGAGAAACCGAGAAGTCGAGTGATTAATGATCCCGATGTCGGGGTAAGTCGTCTGGCGATGCCGTCTGCTCGAGGCTTCTAAGGAGGATACCTTTTCGTTGATTCCCCAATTCCGTCACCGGCTCTACGACTTTCCAATGAGATGAGACGAAGCGAGACGAGCGGAAACTCTTCGAAGGAAGAAAAGGGCGGGTGCTTCGCTTCCCGCCGATGCGACGAGACGATCGAACGAAACGATCGAAAGAATGAGTTCGCGTACAAATTGTCTTGTGGGGACAGGACTAGAAATCAATCTACTTCTTGCCCTACGTCTATCCTTTTTCTACTTCCCAGCTTCTCCTCCTCTCGCTTTCTCTCCCCCCCCCCTCTCTCTCTCTCTCTGTCTCTGTCTCTGTCTCTTCCTCCGTCTTCTTCTCTTTTTCTCTTTCTACTTCCAACTTTACCGAACACGTCATCGGACGAGGTTACTGTATGTTCGGACGAAAAAGCCCGCCGTATTTGGATTTCTCCGTGATGAATAGTCCTGATAGCTCGAACCGTACCATTTCCTCGTCTGCAAGTTGAACGAGCTACAGAGTCCGTTTTACGAACTTCCCCTTCTCAGTAACGTTGAAATGTTTATTCCGAGTTTCCTTGTTTTCCTCGAAACTCCTACTATTTTTGTCTGGTCTCGCCAGCTTGTTATGTACTTAAAATTCTATCGCAACAATGGCTACATCATTTTATAATTTCAAATTGAGGCAAAATAGAATTGCGAGGAAATACAGTGACCTCAGGTAAAATGGTAATACAACTTTGTCGAGTTCAACGATAACAAGACTAACGCGGGTGTTGCTAACCGAACGATCGAGACGCGCAGAATATTGTCGGGAAATAGCGGTCTCTGTAGCATCCATCATGCACAGTATTGACTGTGCACGAACTGGTCTTTCGTTCCACCCGGTACGAGGGATTTAAATAACCTGGGAACTCTATTATTTTTCCTCTTTCTCCTTCGAACGCAACCATTTCGTTTTATCGAAGAAGCACCTATTCCATTTCCCGTACCCCATTTAAAAATAAGAACCAACCGACGAAAGGACAGTCTCCGAGGGTGCGACGCGTCGAACGAGATTTTAGGACTTTTAGGGTCAAGTGCGATAGGAACGACGGGCTATGCTTATCCGTCATTTAACAAACAAGAGTGTTCTACGGTCGGAGAACGAACTGGGAGAATCGCGCTCTAAAAGTTGCCATTAAGTCTCCGTTTTTCTTTCGACCGATCGATAAAAGAGGAAACGAAGGTATGAAATAAAAGATGACCCGATAGAGGAGAAAGCCCATGGACATTGCGGTTAACGTTATAAAAAATTTGTTCAACGTTTTCCACTTACTCAAAAGCCGAGAGCGAGTATCTTATCGGTGATGTTTCACGAGGAGGATACACAGACGCGTATGCGGGTACATTGTGAATAAAGCGAAGTGTGAGGGTCGACGAGATACTCGGTTACTATTATGATGCAGCAACCGTAGCTAGCACCGAAAGGGTCCGTTCCCGCTTTCAACCTAGCCACGCTTTTCCTTCTACCACCTAGAACCTAGATTCTGGATACAATTTAGCGAGCCCATTATAGAGATTGTGGTCGAGACCTCGCAACTTGGCTCCCATCGTTAAGTTTTCCATCCCTCCTGCAAAAGTTCTCCATACTTCTTCCATCTTACTCTTTCTCTCGTTTTATCATCTCCTTTCTTTCATACCTTTGGTGTCCTTCGTCACTTTTCGAGCAAAGCGTATTTTACGGTCAGATCCGACTGGATGGTAATGTCGTAATAAAAACGCACAGACAGTGGGAAGGAAATCGGCGACATTAGAGCCGGTAAAACTTGCAAACGAGTCCCTTGCGTAAATTACGATGTAAATGTAGACTCTCTTCGTCGCGTGAGGTCATCCGGGCCGATTTATTTTTCAAGCAATACCAGGCGGTTTAAACGAAACTTCGAAACGAGAAAATTCTACACCGTTATAGACAGTTTGGCAGAGAAAGTCTTACCCAAATAATTTCCTTTTCCATGTAACCGATTCTCGCGATTCCACCGGCGTGGTGGTACACACGTTTTCATGGAGCACATTCTTTCTCAGTTTAGAAACGTTCTCGGATGTTCGACTCGCCTTTCCGGATAACGGCAACTCGCTTGCACGCGCTCGAGCGTGATATCGCTACGGGAAAACGAAATAATAAGCCATCTAATGGCGCCTGGAATTACAGACATTTAGTCGGCGATTGGATGCAGCGTTGTTGTGGCAGTATCGTCGGTGCTTTTCGCGACAGTGGGATCCAATCTGGAAAATTTTCGACAGAGTGCTCGGACCGCTTCTGAGAGAATTGGAATCGTTTTTGGGAGATGGTCGGAGACCGTGACTGTAGAAAAGATTCCTCCTTAATCGATATTTCCTCTTCTCCCTTCGTGCCACTTTTCTAGTAAATGGATATAGTCCTTTCGATTCTTTTCGAACATAAACGAAACTACTGCTCACGATTGGAAGTCAATAACGAGTTGAGAACAGTGATTACGGCTATCCCTGTTATCGTCCTAAACGAAATCGGTTCTCTCTCTCTCTCCCCCTCTCTCTCAAAAAAGATCATTCTCATTTTTCTTGTTTTAATTTTTCTTACAGGATTGTTCCCATTCTTATTCAGCAGACGAAACAGGAGAGAAAATCACGTAGACACGGTACCTTTGACCAATCGCGATATAGTCCTTCGCGAGGTGAAAGATAAGAAAGAAGATTCGAAAAAAGATTCTTCGAACGATGTGTCAGTGGAACAATATTCGTCGGGAAGTACGGAGTGAATCTAGAGTGAGATTCGTAAAAAAAAGAGGAAGAAGGAAGAAAATAGGTAGAGATTTTAGATTTTTCCTCGAAAAACCTAGAAACACTCCGCACCTGTTCCTTGATTAGGAACGAAGAATGGATGCCGCGTCTGTACCCACGGGATTAAATATCATAATTAATGTCGCCTCTGGAACGACGGCTTGTGTGTGGGAGAATTGTCACCTTGGAGACACCCACCGTCGCTACCACCACTACCGACATCTCCGACCTTTGCACCTTTGGTTACCTCCACCTTTTCTCACGGCCCGACGCCTTGCTCGTTACGGGGATCAAATACGAGCAAGAAGGAAAAGGGAGGGAGAAAAGCTGGGTGAGAGAGAGAGAGAAAGAGAGAGAGAGGGGGGGGAGCGAAACAGAGTGTCTTCTATTGTGTACACGAACAAGAAGCCTCTATTATTAACCTCGATAACGATTCTCTTCTTCCGACGCTATTGCCACTTTCTTTCTCTTGCTCTCTCCTATCCGATTCTTCCGAGAAAACGCATAGTCCGTCTTTTAAACTTCTCCGAAAAACAATTGCTTACATCGAGAGAAATGTTCGGTTTAAAAGGAGGAAACCAATTACTTACTGAAACAAAAGTGCACCCATCGGTCTTCGTTAATAATTTTCCGACCGTTCGAATATCCGATCCGGAAAATGCAAAGATTCGAAAAGCTATCGGAAACTATCGCGTTAAAACGGATACACGACTCCACGCGCTATAGAAATCCTAAGCAGAATAATTCCAGTCACCGAGAGAGACACATCATCGTATCCGTATAATCCAAGATAGTCGAGTTACGAACAAACTCGCTCCGATGCGATATCGATCGCGGGAACAGAAATGGGCCGCGAGCTCTAGATCCGCCTCAATATTCGGCTAGAAATGTAAACGAAACTCGCATCCTTTGATTTCTATTAGGTTGGGAGTAGGCAAACGCGAACATTATCGAACCGCTACGTAAACTGTTTGGCTCTGAACGTCCCTCTGACGGGGTTGATCGGTACACATTAATTAGGCTTAGGTTCGCGAGCTAGGTTTAATTACTTTCGCCAGATCAGAGCCAAACTGAAATACAGCGCAGAGAAGGAAGGACATAAAGAGAGAGAGGAGTAGAGACGCACACGCATATATATACGTGGGGAAGGGGAAACGAACCCGAGTAGGGATATGAATCGCATGAGCGGCTGAGCCATTGTAAACACGCATGTAACAGGGACTCATCCCGGCTGACCCGGCCCTCCTGCTTCTTGGATGAACGATCAGGCGGAGAGCGTTCAGGTGGCGCAGGTACAGTAACGGCAACCAGTCAGAAACGATACTACTGGTGTTGAGCATCCATACCATCGATTCGCTACGTAGCCAAGCTACTTTTCCGGTTCCCTTTGCTCCCTGTTCAACGGCGATTGCTTTTGCCTTTGCGTACGAAAGCGAAATCGCTCGTCGTAATCGACATCGCATTAATACGTCTCAACCGTGATCGTAATTTGGCATGCGCGCTCGCGCGCACGCGTCGATTAATCCGACAAACGAGAGAGGAGCGAACACAGAGAAATGGGCTGGTCGCAAAGAGAGAAAAAGCGGCCGGGGCTTAGATCAAGCGAATATCCCGTGGTCTGCCGGCAAATTAAAACTTGCCAATCAAACGCGACATCTCCGAGCGACCCCTAGAAACTTTGCGCTAACTTTAATTAAAATCGCGGAGAATGATAAAGAATCGGTAAAAGCGCGAACGTCGATGAAAGAGCTGCGAGATTATACTTCGGTTAAGGAGCCGCTCGTCGGGCTTAAGCTTGATCCAATTACTCTAGCTATTTTCGTATCCATCGAATTATACGAGAAAAATTGGTCTATTATCATTTCATTCTCCTTCAGCCTCTTATCGGATTCGTAATATCGGTGATAAAAAGGGACACTTAAAATATTGCGACAAAATTGTACGGGTGAGAAACGTGACACCCATGTGACGTGGTCGTTGAAATCGTAAGATGGATGGATAGAAGAGGGGAGGTAGGAAGAGAGGAGGAAAGAAAATTTCGCAGCTACATAAAGGATAACACGATTACGGAAATGAGATCGCCTTAATGAAATATAAAGATACCGCGGTAGTATAGTGTAACACGGTAGGAAGCAATATCCGTCGAACGACTTCGAAATACGATACACGCGAAGCGGAAAAACCGATCGTTCGTTGCGTTCAGCCAGGCTATGGAAATCCCATGCAAATGACAGAGCTTTCCGAAGTATCGGATGAAGGTAGCGCGCATTTTATCGGAACATTTCGAGGCCAGTTAAGGGCCGAGGCATGCGGGAGGAAAGGGAATGGTACGGTACACGCCGCGCTTCGGTACGTGGTGTTGCTTTTATGGTTGAACGTAAACCATGCGGGGCGCACTGGTTCGTGTTAAGAGAATAAAGAAGCGCCGGGTGCGGTTCGAAGCTGTCGCTCTTCGCCACACTCCAACCCCACTTTGTGTCCGTATATGCGTGAGTTTAGGGTGCAGGTAATGCCGGTCATAAAGTGGTCTTGCTAAGAAAAAGAGAGAGACGGACGGAGAACGAGATAGATGGCAAAAAGGGCAAGAGAAAAAGTGCGGGACAAACAGGAGCAGGTAACGACGCGAAGGAGACGTCCGCCGTCATAATTCACAAAAGTTATGCGCGCTGGGGGGATTTGCGAATGATGGAACGTTGTCGTACGGCTTTCGTCCGAATTCTCATCTTTGCAGACATAAAAGACGTACGATACGAGCGTGTAAGCGTTTTCTTACCGTCCTACCCAACGACTTTACAAGTTTCCAAGTGCCAAACGCGTTACATCACCCACGTAGTAAGTAGAGTACAGGTGTCTACGTAGCTTCGAATTGGAATAGTACGCTCGGAGGACCTTTCGCCTCGACTTCCAATAACATCGTAATATTTGTCGAGCGCGCGCACACGCGCGAAGGATTGTAATAACGTTAATAATAGTTTCGGAAAATTGTTGCAATTTATCTTCATGAACGAATAAAATTAATGGAGGTCCCCAGCCTCTCCTCCCGTCACTTTTCCACGGGATATCTCATAGTCGAATATGCACGCGCGTTGCTGGTGAAAGAGGCGAAATTGCAGTAATTACAACGCACGATTAATCACTCTCGCGTACGTATGTATATTTGGCTAGAGCATCGGGACGCAGCATATACACGTGCGGAAATCGGATCGTCGAAAACTAGTCGTACGAACTTTCTACCTTTCGCAACGATTTCTTCGAAATCGCGTTCCGAATTCGAACCGTTCCGCATTCTCTTCCAAGGCCCATTTACGATCACGACGGAACGCGTTAGCCGACCGGGCGATCCTGCGACCGGCTCTATACTTTCCGTACTTGTACGCGGGAACGAGATAAACAAGAGGAAGAACGTGCGAAGCTCGACAATCGATAAACATCACTCCCCGACCGATGTCTGCATGGATGCAATTATTTCCACCTAAGTCCAAAGACGTCAAAGTTTAGCGCAATCATTCTCGAAGAAAGGACGTTCCCTCCTTGGAAATTGTTGGAAGCGAACAGCTTTCCTCCGAAACTTTCAAAGCGTTTCACGAGATGGTTCGAGTCTCTCTTCTTGCTTCCACCACCTCCGTCCTCCGGTTGCTCCATCTCCAGCTTCCTCTCTTCTCCCTCTGCCTTATTCCGCGCGACACGTCTTCGCAGAGAGCGTAACTAAATAGAAACTGATGCCAGGAGCCGGCAAAGACCCTTATTGTCGCCCAGGAACGCGTGAGAAGAAGTTTTCTCGTCTTCGTGTTCTCTCGCTCGAATAAGACGATTCTTCATGTCATTCTCGTTCCTGCAGGGACGAGCTCGCGTAGAGAAAGGTATGAAGAAGAAGAAGAGAAGGAAGAAGCGAAGAACGAAAAGTGAGCATCGAGCATCCGCCGAATACTAAAATCCCGTCTGCCTCAACGACTATCCCTCACACTCCTCGCTGATCTATCAAAGAAAACTGGGTACGGCCCCTCGCGTAAATACTTGTCGAAACGAATGGAGTAGATGGCTCGAAACTATTTTTGTCCTGTAGGAAAACTTTGTTTTTTTTTTTTTTTTTTTTTTTTTTTTTGACGGGCAAGAAAAATGTGCTAACAAAATTTAGTCGTAACCATGTTCGCGACTGTGCTCTCTTCGAGCTCGACGATCGATTTCGAAAAGACTCGTTTTCCAAAAACGCTTTCACGGAGATCTCGAGGTAATCTTACAACTCTCTCGCTACATGCGGACCAGCCCCGCACGACGAAAGTCGCGTTACCTCGAAAAGACACATGGTTCCTTTAGCGAAGGGACCATCATCTCTTCTTACCCCGAAAAAGAATTTTTTTCTCGCGGTCTCACCCCTCTTAGCCTCGAGCACTCAACGACGCGGCGGAGAAGGACCAGGCGGGGAAGAGGAAAGAGGTTGGGGTCGGGAACCCGGAGGCGTCGATCGCATACCAATGTCCGCGAGAATTTATTGTACGTTCCTGGAACGAAGAAGGGCCTCCAACGAAGGTACGAAGGGAAAGAAAACCTGCCCACGGACCGTCGATGAAGAATGAGCGATCCCTATACGTACGCGGTCTTGTGCTCGGGCACGCTCTCTCGACAAAATATACCGATGGCAATTCGGTCACCTTCGCGCCTAGAGCTCGACCTTTGAACAGATTCGATCTTTTTATTCATTTTGTCGAACGACTTCGCGACTGAATTCAAATAGTTTTCGCTCTGCGAGATAAATCAAGTAAAATCGAGGAAATTTTATAATTCTCTCTTCCTTCTTCGATCGCCAAGATGACGATGTTGAGATCGCGCGCGTCCATCGTGATTAATTTCTCGATTTTTCCTGAAAATCTCTTAGAAAAGTTGCAAAGTTAGACGATTTTTCTTTCTAACGTAAGTGGCAAACTTACTTTCTCTCTCGTATCGACGAGCTAAACCGTTCGGAGCTCGACAGTTTCTAATTACACGTCGCGCCATCGGAGATACCATCTAGGAGGGATAATTATATAATACAGCATATTCCATCATGCGTGCATCGGGTGGGCCGAGTGTGTTTGAGGTGGTGAGGCATGCTGATGACAGACGGGGTGTGCGGGTCCGATAGTACGTGATAGCATCCCTTGTATCGCGCCGGACGATGGCCTGCCGCTCACGGTCCCCCGCCCCGCCGCCCACTCTCTCTCTCCCTCTCTCTCGTACTCTGCCTTCGTCTACTCCCTTTAGGAACCATCGTCGCAGTACCCTCCACCCCATCTATCATGTCGACAGCTTCGTTATGACCTCATACTGACTGCACGACCACCACCACGTCTCTTGGACCCTTTGCACATCACACGTTTCTGCCTTTTCTCCCATCATGCGTCCCACCCTATAAATTCATCTTCAACAATGTCGTCTACTTATATACGGAGAGACCAATTACGCGATATCGACCATCTCGGAATGAAACGTTGGAGAGAAAAATCAAAGGAACGAAAATAAAGAGTAAATGCGTCGCGGGAAGGAAGGGACACGAGGCGCGACTACGACGAAGCCTTTCGACGGGATCGTAAGGACGAATAGAGCAAAAGGGACGGAGTTCGCGTTTTCTTTAGCGAGCCCCTGATAGTTGAGAATCTTAAGTATTTTCCTGTTCGATTCCCCTCAAATCCCAAGTCGCTCCATTGTCTCTCTTTCTCTCCCCTTACGCAATTTTCTAGACTATCAAATTAACAAAGCGAAATATCAAATTAAATTACGCGTTGCGCGTGGATCGTACGTTTCGTTTTCCCCGATGCCATCAGGTGCGTCAAGCGTGAAATATTTGGCAGGTATTCTTCCCTCCGTTTCTCTGGAAACTCCCTACGCAGTTTGATAGAACGCGCGCGCAAGCGCGCTCACGAGCGGTACTCCATCTCCCGTTAATTACAACGAAAGCAAGTATTAGCCTCGAGTGTAGGAGGTTCGACGTTTAAATAAAATTCCAAGGATTCCTTCCACTTCGATTCCTATTCCAGTACAAACGATTGTTATTACGTCGCATCAATGTTCTCCCGGTTTTTGAAAAAGCCTCGGATATGCTTGGAACGCGAGCGTGCTCGCGCATAACCGACTTTACTCCCTCTGTCGAGTATACGCGTCTTCGTTGCGGCGAGTTTTCCAGTAGGCACGAACTTTTCGAGGATTTTTCCGATAGGTGATTCTACGATGAAGCATCCAATTCCTCGCTGCTCTCTTTCTTTCTTCCTCTTTGCTTCGGCTCGTTCGCCATCGGTCTGCCATCTTATTCTCTCCTTCCTGTCCTCCTCGTCCTACCTACTTCCAGCCACTGGCAGTGCCTTCCTTTTTTGGCGCAAACATAATGAATATTGACAAACCACCCCTTCCGCTCTCTTCTCCAAGTAGCGGAGAGCGCGTCGTACTGGCAGGCAGAAACAAATAGGATGAGACGCGAGGGGATGCGATAGCAGGTACGCTTCCATCCCCCTTTCGTGATACCTAGCCACCATCGCCGAAGGCACAATGCACCCTTTTCATCCCTCGCGCCCCCTCTCTCACCCTCTCTCCTTCTCCTTCCACTTCTCCCTTCTTCCCACCCTTTCTTTATCTCCATCACTAACTCTATCCTACCTACTCTTTTCTCTACCCCCCACACGGCTTTCTCCCTTCGCTCTCGCTCGCTCGCTCGATGCAATCGAGTTGCTTCGGAAATATATTAGTTCGGATTCGCGGAGCGGTAGAAAGCGAAATGATATGGCGCGTTCCCTCCCTCCCTCCCTCTCTCTCTCTCTCTCTCTCTCTCTCTCGCTCTCGCTCATCTTCCCTCTTGGCCCATCGTTCGTCCCGCCGTCCCAACGGCTTGATGCGATTTTCACGTGGAGCTGTGCCGAGGAAATTACAGTGAAAGCGTGAAAATTCGCTTTCGTCGAAATTTCGAGAAGCGCCGCTATCACTCCGCTATTTTTCGTTTTCCTGCCTCTACATTTCACTTCTCACCCTTCCTCATCGATTCCCTTTGCCACCCGCAACCCTTCTATTTCTCTCTATTTCAGACCCAATTTGTATATTCTTATACTTGAATCTGGAGGTTCAATGGAAATGTATAGTTCCAATGGATTTCCAATTTTCCCTTCTTATTTTACTCCTGACGTAATTTATCTTAAAACTACTTTAACAAGGTACCGATGTTAGGGGTGCTACCACGAACGGAATAAAAGGTAGGTACTTCCAATCATTTCCATCCAGTTACACGCTTGAATTTAAAAACTTCCCCTTGCCCTATCAACGGCTCTCGTCTATACCCGAATCTTTCATTTCGGACCTGAAAAGTTTAATTTATATCTCACATAAAATCCTACGGGAGACTCGACTTTCAGGTCTGAGATGACGTTCATTCAGACCCGAGAAAAAGATCGAGTAACGTAATAGAGATTGGATTTAACGTCGTTGGTAAAAAAAAAAAAAAAAAAAAAAAAAGAAAGAAAGGAGAAAGAAAAAGGAAAAGAAATAGAAAGAGAAAGAGAAAAGAAAGAAGAGAGTTAGGTAAGGTTTTACTTCTCTTTTCAGGTCGATGTTGCACTCATCTTGCACAAAATCACAGACCGCGCTATTTCTCTCTCGCTCGCTTCCACACTTGTGTCATAATATACACGTACGTATGATACACGTAGGTAGACGTATAAATAGCTTCTAAGAAGCTCTCGTGCGCGCGGGCACAATGTACCTACAAGTGTACGTACACTTGTGTTCGCATAAAAAGAGACCTATGCGGGAGAGAGCTACATTTGGTCCGAGGTTCGTGCAGGTGTTGCAAAAAGTAACGCGTCCGTCAGCTACTTCCTTTTTACCCCCGTCAGAGGTTATACTCATTACGAAACGTTACATGCGCAAACGTAAAAGAGAAAGGTAGGTAGAGAAGCTATGTATACACGCAAACCTATATACGTACCAACGAGCTCTCTTTCTCTCTCTCTCTCTCTCTCTCTCTATGTCTTTCTCTGAACGCGGTCGGACTCTGGCCAAACCAGTCTCCGGGAAGCGAGGTACTTTGGTCTGTGTACACACGCTGTTTCCGACCGACGGAGGGTAAAGTCCAGTCGCACCACTGCCGCGGATTCTGTTTGTTCCTCGGAAGAGCGTAGAGTTGATCTTCTGTTCTGTGTTTTACTCTGAAAATCGTTATTCTCTCCCTCTTTCTCTCCCTCTCTCTCTCTCTCTCTCTCTCTCTCTCTCTCTCTCTCTCTCTCGCTCCTCTTTCACTTCTTTTCGCTATTTCAAAGAATGAAAAGAATTGCGCGTGTACTAATAAAAGTACCGCTATGATAAATCCAAATCTTCCCTTGCGGAAGCGAAGATTGAAAAGCTAGAGAAAAAGGTGCGGGATAATTTGTAGAAGAAGATGGATAGATAAACTTTCGATGAAAGCAGGAAAATGTAGGAATTCTACCACATTCATTTATTTTATCCGCGAGATGGTAGCATAATTATTGGATCTATCGTGTATATATTTTCTGGTTCATCCACAAAGACGTTTCCCCTTAAACTTACAACGACTCGTAGTATTTCCTTGGAAGGAGCGATTGAACGGCGAGTAAACTTGCACGGTATCGAACAAAAGGATTCTATCGAATGGCATCGAAAGCAGAAGCCGTTAAACTCTTGCGGATGTTCCACTTTTTACAGTTCGTCGTCTCGACGAAAGAAAAGAGAGAGAGTCTTATTTCCGCCATCGTCAATGGTGATTCTTCTGCTCTCTTCCATTGTCTACTCTTCCAGCCCGTAAAATCCACCACCTTTTTCGCATTCCTCTTTCGGTCCATCAGTCTACCTTTAGCGCAAGAAGGGTACTGCTTGCGTGCTGGCTCCCCGACCCTATTTAAGTAAGGAACCGAACAACGAGGTACGAGCCACGTAGCTTTCCTCATTACGAACTACACGCTTTCAAGGCTTCCGGTCTCGTCTTTCCTTTAAGACGAAGGTTTTGATTGTACGACGGCAAAGGGCAAAGAAAGGGTAAGACAGAGAGAAAAAAAGCCGAAGGCAGCCCTTGTTTCGCCCTTGCCTTCTCAATTATTTTATCTCCTGTGTTCTGCCTGCCCCATCTCCCTTTTCTTCCTCTTCTCTGAGTTCGCTACTAATCCCTTTTGCCTTGTTTTTCCAGACGTTCCGACTTTTGGGTTACGTCTCGTCGATATTCAGCGGTACTTACCGCATCCGTTTCGTAGAAAATTTCTGCTCGATCGTTCTTAAATATTTATTGAAAGATTCGATATTCGGTTCGTACGAATAAGCTCGCAATACGCATAGACGTAGAAATTACGGACTCGCTCGTCCGTGATATACTCGATGAAAACAAATCATATTATAAATTTGTTCAGCGAGCACAATAAAATTCCATTTCGTAGATTATCGAATGTAAAGCGAAGTGAGATGAAGCGAAAACTTACGTAAGACCAAGCGTAACCACGACGCGTCGGGGATGAAAAGGAATGAAAGTGCGATCGTAGAAATTATGATGTTGCGTAAGTGACGCGCGGTTGAATCCGCGACACCGAAGAGAACGCTTCTAAGGATTCACAGAGAGAAACGCAATTAAAGTTAAATGCCGCGCCTCTTTCTCTCGTCATCCGCCGCCTGCTTATTCGTTCTGTCTCTTTTCAGCTGCACCTACGTCGAGAACGGAGGCAAGGTTTCTCTCTCTCTCTCTCTCTCTTTTACTCCCTGTCTGCTTGCCTTTCTCTCTCTCTCTCTCTCTCTCTCTCTCTCTCTTTCTCTCTCAATTGGGGTCGGCTCGAGGGTAAGAGCGAAAGCGACTTCTCGCTCAAAGGGGCATTAATTCACGAGCTTCTCGCTAGTTGTGAGATCAAACACTTCCAACAATTAGCTCGCAAATGTTGCACGCGCATGATTGAGTCGCAGTCTCACTGTGAAGAATATTGAATCAAATGAAAACAGTCGTACGTAGTGCTTCGCAGCACGTTTTACTTTTCGAGACTCGACGATAACGATTGTTTGGTCACTTTTTGTAAAGATTATTATTCGAGAAAGAATATTAAATTTGAGAAACTGTAACAAAGGATAATTATATTTTATGGAATAAAGAAGAACCGGGAACGGAACGATTTATCTTTAATGAGTACGATTAATGAGCCGAGTCGATCCTTTAACTTGAAGCAGTAAAATTTAGTGTAGCGTACGAAACGGTCGAGAATAAGGAAGAATATGAGAGGATCGTTGAACAAGTTATCAAGAAAGTTGCGATACGGAGGGTGAAACTGGGTATCGTTAAAAGAATTCCGAGAAACTGCTATCGTTTGTGATCGCGGAACGATGTTAGAACAATCGTAGAAAACGGTTCTTTAATAGGAATTTGTCCGAGCGAAGGGAATGGAAGTCCGCAAATAAACGAATCTCCGGAGAGTTAGGAAGTAAAGCGGCAGAGAGAGAAAGAGAGAGAGAGAGAGAGAGAGAGAGGAAAAGCGAAGGACGACTAGAAAAAGTGAGAAAGGGCCAGTGATCTGTCGTCGTCTCACCGCTCCTCCGACAAACCGAAGCAGAAATCTTTAGGTTCGATTCAGATTTAATGCATGCTATCGCACTCGGTTTTCCTTTTTAGTTTCGAATTCTCCCTTTTCGAGTCCTCCTTCTCGTATAATTAATCCGGCTCCGAAAACGCCCTGCAGGGAGCAAGAAAATTTCGAAGGGGTTACTACCCAATAAAAATTCCGACTACTCGCTTCTCCTTCTATCCGTCTATCCCATGCACGCGCTCTTTCTTCCTGGTCTTCCTGTTATTCTTCTTCCTCTTCTTCCTCTTCTTCTTCTCAACCTCCAGCTCCTCTTTCCTTTTATTCCCTTCGCAGTTCCCCTCTGATCTTTCCTCGCACGAGTACCTGAACAAAGAACCTAGAAAACTTGCATGCTATATCCGAAGAAATGGTGATCGAATGCGCGCCTTCGTGTCTGTTTATTTGGACATATCGAATCGAGCATCCACCCACGTCCCGTGTAAAGAGATACAAGTAGAACGATTTCCCGGAATTCGTTTCATCTTTCTGTCCGTCGCTATTCCATTGTATTTTCACGAAAGTCGACCGTTCGGAGAAAAAGAAAGAGGAAGTAAAGGAAACATACCTCGGCGAACGTTTTAAGGAAGGAATTTTCGATAGTTCGCGAAATATAAGAACGCGAGAGGAGGTAAATTATTCGTGGAACTTGAGTTTATACTCGACTATATAGAGAGTAAGGTACCTTTAAAGAATCAACAACTTTCACGGATGTAGATAATCCATGCACGAGGACGCTCTTTATCTCTCGGAGTTCCGTGTCGGAAAGCTGCTGGAGATAGAACGAGTAGAGAAAATATTCTCCGAGGATAACGACTTGCTACGGTCCTCCCTCGATTGATCCTTCCTTTTCTGGCCCTTTTTTAAACAAAATCTTTATCGTTGCGCTCGCTGCTAAAGATAAGAATAAGGAAAGAAAGATGAGGAAGCTAAAAGGGATTCAAAGGCAAGAAAGTGGAGAATGACGAGGTCGAAGGTAGAACGCGAATGACGACGTCGAGAAGAGGGACAAAGAAAATAGAGTCGGAAAACTGTTGGTTCCTCTTCCAATTTCCTCGCCCTCTTTTCTCTTTTATATTCCCGCTCGCGTTAGAAGGAGCAGACACTATCAAATATTTGCAACGATTCTAACCCAGACCGCCGCCGTCGCGGCAGCCGGCGCGCATTACGAGCTCGAAAGTTTGTTTACGAGTGCCGGTTATTCTTTCGTCGTATTCGCAAGAAAACAAAGCGGGCAATCCGTTTTCTATCCCCTTGTTTCACCAGTCGGCTTACAGGAAAAGTCTCGTTCGACTTACCGTTCTCATTTCCGGAGTCGCCGAAGTAGACCGAAGAAAGAAAGAAAGAAAGGCTTAATGCGCTTCGCGACGCGTCCCTCTCGGGCTGCGGGAAAGAAGGCGAATACGTCGAACGAGAAACGTTTCGCCGCACTACGACGGACGAAAATAGACGAAGGAGGTGATACCGTGGAAGGGGACGCTCGCCGATCGTAAATCATTGGACTATTTACAAATATCCTTGCGTATTACTTGGGAATCGAGGTAGAAGAAGGTTCCCCCTTCATATATTAATTGCAAATTTCAGGGAAGCGAACGAATACTTGGGATCTTTCGTGCAAACTACTCAAGGTGGCATAAAATTTACGATCGATCGTAAACCCGATGCATCGCTGCTGCAACTTTTCTTTACCTCTCTTTCTGCTTCGAAGAAGAAGGAAGCGCGAAGAGTCTTCCAAGATTTCTTTCTTCTACTCCGCAGGAATCGCGAGCTTTTGGAAAAGTTCGACGAGAAGGACGAAAATCAAGGACCATTTCGTTGGTAATTTGCAACTTCTTTATCGCTGTTCCACGCAGCGAGTCTACCTCCGAGGATCGACCGAGAGAGGAGGTGCAAATATCCAACTGTATACTTTAACCGCGCGATTACGACTGCTACCTTGTTTATCGGCTCTACTATCTTTGATGGTTCAACTTTTACTATGCACCGAACGCAAGCATTAAAAGTCAAACGATGACGAGGAGCCCTTGCGATACGCGGACGACATACTATTAACTCGAAACTATCGTAATAAAAGAAGAAAAATTGACTTTGCGCGATAGCGCATCTATGGCGTAATCAAGAAAATGTTGAATTAAAGGTAGTGCCGGGTATACGTAAGAGAACGGAGAGGAGATTCTCGCGACGGCACACGTAAACTCGATGCGGCATCTTAAGAAGGAGATCTTATATCTGAAGAAGGAAAAGGAAGGAGGGAAAGGAAGAAAAGACGAACGTAAGGTCGCTCGGGGGCACGCGTACGCGATGTCCACGTTGCGACGCGGAGAGACCGAAAGAAATCATCGTTCGGAGGGAAAAGAAGAAGAAAGTTCGTCTTTGGCGTGGAAGAAAGGAAAGGAAAGTGGAGGAAGAGAAAGGGTACGGTGATTTGCAACTTCTTTATCGCAGTTTCGCGTCGTTCTTGGAGGGTTCGTTCCACGTGCTCTCGTGCTGCCGCGTCTCGCTTCCTCGGAATGATTCAGTGCGGCCCAGATGCTCCCTGGCGAGTCTCCAAATCACTTCCTGCCCCCTTTCTCCGAGTATAGTCGTATACCCATAACTTCGGACCGCGGCGTTCGAAGGTTGTTTGTACTTAAGCGTGCCAGACGACGCTGACGCGCGAGACGTCCAGGAAAACATTTCGTTTCTCCTCGCGACGCTCCGAAAGGAGTTTCTCCGTTTCCTCGAGAAAGAAAGGACGCGATGGGAAGAGAGAGAGAGAGAGAGAGTAGGAGTGCGGGAGACTGGCTGCTCGCTTTCGCTTGAAACAATAAACGCTCGGACCAATCGAGCGTGGAAGATAACGAGCGAGAGAAACGAACGAAAAGCAGAAGAAGGGAAAGAGTTTGTTTGTCGGATCGTCGACGATTCTGCGGAATTGCCGGAAGGACGAAGTTTTGCCTGCTTTTATCCGGTCTCGCTTTCCGTGTCGCGCGAGAAATTTCCTGATAGCACTTAATAATGCACCACCGAGAGAATACCGTCCCGCGTCCCACTCGCACGGAGAACTCCTCGAAACGAAGAGGGTGGAAGAGTTTCGGAATTATGCGAGAACCTTCTCCAGCCAATGTTTTCGCTCGTTAATGCACGACTACGCTAACGAACAAGAATTCTTACTCTTCTCTTGTAATTCAAGCACGATATCCCGTTCGAAAGAAAAATAATTACCGTAGTTAGGCGTGGCTCGAAAAGAATTCCATTTTGAAGATAGAATATCCGACATTTAAGAGTCCTCGCCGAGAAATAACAAGGCATGGGAATATATACGTATCGCGTATACGTATCGCGATTGTTTGACGTATAGAAGAATGAAATAGCGGGAGAAAAAGAAAACGATAGAAAGTACTCGAGTCACGAACTAGAAAGGCCGATAAACGATTCAAGGGGAAAAGCGGGATATGGTTTTCCGGTTTCGAGATCACCGGTAAGGCACCGCACTCGCATTTGCCACGCTCCGACTAACTTACCTTCCACCTCATCAATCTTAGGCCACTTCGGTAGCACTGGCAATTACAATATCGGCTTGCTCAACGAGAGTTTGAGGTTGTGGCCGAGAGGGGCGTTTCTTGGCACGCTAACTCGAAGCAAAGCTTCGGGCTCGAGCGCGTACCGACGGTGCTCCACCTGCCTAGAGAACATGTCCCACCTGTTGCCAGCGATCACTCACTCCGAGCCGTGGATTTGTTTAAATCTTGATAACGTGGACCCCCCTTCTCGCCCGTGTATCAGTTTAATTTCAATTCTCGAGAGATATCTGAGAATTCTCGACGGTTTCGCCGAACGGAGGCTGGCTCTATTGCGTCAAGGATTGTCCTCTCCCTTCCAATTACGCTTATCGGGTCCGTTGTAAATAATCGATTTGATTTCTTATCATAAACGAGAACGTAAGTCTTTCGTAGAGGCAATCGGAAGAATGAATATTAGTATATATAATGTAGATTCTATGTGCTCGCTGAAGTACTATTACTCTTCGAGGCACTACCCTACTTCACATTCTACCAGAGTCGTTACATTCCTACAACTAGCTTTTCGATATCGATAACTTTAAAAGGAAACGATAATATTTCCAGAGTACCGGCCATAAAACACGCCGGATATCTTAATGTATTTCGTTCGATGGCAAAGTGCACTGGATAGATCGTATGTGATGTTGAGCATGGATGTAAGAAGCTGGCTTAAGAACTAAAGATAAAGAGTGGCAAACGATTTAAGCACTTAATTGTACAAAGTGCGATCTCGCTTCATTCGTGTTTTACAGGGACGCTTATCCAGGTTTCCGAGGCGGAAGATGACCGCTCAAATTTATGGCACCGTTAAAGCATCCTCGTTGGTCTCGTAAGCTTTTTCACCGTACTACGTTGTTTTTTCTCTCTTTTCTTTTCTTTTCTTTTTCCTTTATTTTTTTCTTTTTTATGACTTTTACGTTAACACGTTCATTGCCACGTAAGTAGATAGTCGTTCTTATGAAAAAGAGAGTACGTTTATGGAAATTGTTAAAAAGGATATACGTTTAAGTAGTAAGTAATCGAATACAGTATCTGTGATAACAAAATTTGGTGCCAATAGCCGTCGGATCGAAACACGCGCGAGCGAGTTTCCAAGGGAGATCGAAAGCTTCAAGATAATTCGTACGTCGTGCGAAAGAAACCATAGAGCCCGGATAAAGGAACCGAAGCAAGCTTCCGTAACGATCAGGTCCGAGCTTAGCCCGAGCAACCGATAAGGGTGCCAATTAGTTTCTGGCATTATTAACGACTTCCTTCTAATTAACATTTATCGACGATGAAACGAAGTGCACGCATAGAGAAAACTCTTTTGCCAAACGATAACATTTAGTAACAATTAGTCGACCCCATTCCCGATTACGTAACTTAAATTCGCCGGTTAGCAAACACGACCAGCGTAACGCACGAGTTGCGTAGCGAGTTTGATTTCAATTCAACGAAATTCGGATATTTCGGAATGCGTCGCGCTTGAATCGTCGCGATTCTGAAAGGGAGTATTACAAAATCGAATATATAGACGAGACTCCGATAATTAAAAGCGCAATAAACGTCTACGCGGTACGTCGTTGTAAATCTCCGATAAATATTAATCGAAAAGAATATTCTACCGTTCGTTCTTTCGCGGAACGTCATGCGGACTCTAGGAAATAATTTTCACGAACGTACCTTGATGTAGATTTGACAAAATACACGCGTCGATGTCGAATGAATTGTAATATCGCTGATCGAGCTTCCTCGTTGTTAAAATTTTCTGCTTTAATCCGAGTTTATTTCTTCTCGCGACGGCGCATCGTTAAATCTCTGTTAAAAGGCGAGAAGAAAAAGACCCCGATGAATATTGTACGCGAATATTGTACGAAAAGCACTGGGTATCCTCAAACGTGAATGCGTCGGTATAAATTAAATTTCATCGAACGGACGATCCGACTAAGGCTTCCCTTTCGTCAAACGAACGAAAGTTAATAAAACTTGTAACAATTCGTAAATCAATCGAAGCTTGGCTGATCATTTTCGTACAATCGCTACTGCCGTTGCCATTACTGGTTGCAATTCTTGTTGCTGTTATTAGCGCTATACTACTGCTACTACACGCCACTACCGGATCTACGAAGGCTAATTTAATTTCGTTAAATTCCTATTAGCCTCGTTCCGGCTGAAGCGGCCTGATCAATTCTCCGACGAGTCAACGATAATTAAGTTTGGTGAAAAGTCTGCTTACATAGAAGGCGCCCATCCCTACCTCCTCCACGCCCTCGACCACGGCTATACTCTCTATCGTAGATGGGGAAAGGGGACACGACTAATGGCGGTGGTTACTCGTAAAGCTGGTAATCAACTGCGATACTAGTTTGACAACTTTCACAAAACTCAGACCTCTAAACAATAACATAATTAAGGAGTTTATCGTTTGTCGCGCTTGCGCGGCGACGCTAATGTACCATCAGACATCGTTGCCCGTCGTCTTCTGATCCGATAGAGGATAATGGCGAGCATGTCGTCCGATGATTAGAGCGAGACCGTTATCAATATCGAAATCACATTCGCTCGAGTTTCATCGGTTAAATTCACTGATCATCGCTCGACTCGAGCAACTATCGCTTAAATTTACGACGAATGAAGCTTAACCCGAACTTGTTCGAGACTAATCAGCGATTGTATTTTAATTAACATTTTTTTCTGAGACGTTTACTTTCGCAAAGCACGTATAAGCTTTTAATGGAAAGAAATGCGTATAAAGGAAAGCAACGTAGTAAATCGGAGTCGCATAGTTACCTCTTCGACTTTATCCAGCAATAAAACAATATCACGTTTAAAAGGGCAAATAAATTTATAGGCAATCCCGTCAAAGTCCGCATAGCGGGTCCTAGGGTATCTCTGTAGGGATTCCTAACAACAACGAGAATTCTCTCGGATGTCCAAGAGAAATTCGTTGGAAGGAAGGACGCGACGAATTGGAAGTCGACTCGACGAACACGTAGCATAAAGTCGTAAAAGTCGACTTACGACAAGTCGTAACACTGGCTACAGTACTCCTTCATCTACTTTTTTTTTCTTCCTTCCCTTTTTATAATTGGTGCCATCTCTAAAGGGAATAAAAGTTTGTGCTCGTAATAACAAGAAGAACCAAGGCACTCCATCCTGCAAAAACGGAGAACGATCATTTGCAACAACCGGTCATATTAATGACGTGAATTTTATTGAAAATATTCGAGCCGCTTGATTAACCAATAAAAGCCAAAGAGAGAGAGAAAGAGAGAGAGAAGGGTGTCCACGAATAAGACGAACTTTCGAAACGAGCTACGATAAATGCTGCGTCGGTTTGCCAGAAGAAATTGTAGGGCCGCCCTAACGACATAATAAAAACGTTGCGGCTTAATTTTAGGCTTAGCACGATACACCCAGGTGACGTTGCGCCTACTTTCATTTTCTTTCCTCCGATAATGTACCATCTGTGTCCGTCAAAGCGAAAGAAAATTAAAATATTAGCCCATTAAAGACGTAACTAATTTTTACAACGTTCCACATTATTTCGATTAGTTTTTAATTGGATGATATTTACGTCGAAGCAACAGCAATGCTCGGATACATACGTACACACACACACACACAATAAAGCAAATTCGACGTCGCAGTGCTTCGGAGCAACAAATATTCTTGGACAATTATTGACGATGATATCGTACCGATCGAAACATACGTCGATCCCTCCTTGGAGAGACATTGAAACCATGTACTTAATTAGTTCCGTTTCCGAGACTCGTAGAAAAGGAAACGTCAGCGATACAAGGAGCGATCTATCCCGTCGAAATACGGTCCTTCCTTCGTTTCAACCAATATAAATCCATAACTTCTCTTCCTTTCGAGCGAACGGCATCCACCCTTACGGATTTCTTCTTTCTCTCTTATTTTTCCTTTTCTTTTTTTTTGGCGAGAACGGTTATTGGTAGCGTGCCGGTATCTCGACGTAAGCTGGCGCACACCAGTCGGTTGGCACGCTTGATATATAGCATAAAACCGCGAGAGAAATACTATCTTCATTGTCTAAATGGCTGCCGATAAAGCAGCTCGAGTTTACTGCGGACGAGATTGTATTTATCATTTCGCAACGTTGGCCCGAACGAATCGAGCGGCGTTACGTTACCTTACAATCTCTTCTCACTCTTCTTCTGGTTATCTAAGACACGTTTGTCTATCTTCGAAGGAAAATGAATTATGTCACTGCGTCGACTAGATACCAAAATGGAAACAGATCGAAGTGTTCCTAGCGAATAAGAGGAAACATCGAATCTACGTTTTAAGAATTTCTATGAGGAACATTCGTAGTAATATGGTGATTTTTCCAAAGGCTGTTTTAGAAATTAAATGAAAAATGTGAATATCGTCTACGTCGACTAAATCAATGATTAATGGAAAATTCGAAGGAACGATCTAAAGTAAAAAATTAAAAAATCGAGTACTCCCCAATTGAACGATCTTCAATGCCGCATACCGCGATTTTATTGAATTTGTGCACGGACATACACTCCGTTTGCGAGATGATAATAAATTCTTCATTACAGCTTAATAAAGAGGAGGCACTAAAATATTGAAACTGTTCGTTGAATGTGCACGTTAAGTGAGCATACGGTACGAAGGGTAGCAGAGAATGGAAGGAACAAAGAGCGACGGTCCCAAGGTGGCCCTCTTCCATCCTTCTACGAGCGTATACGTGCGAGCTTAATGCAATATTTAAGAGTAAACCGTGGAAGCGTAAGTGTGGCTCCATTTTCCACTCTCTCGTTGGAAAGGGTACGGTCACGCGCCAGGAAAAATGCTGAGCACGAGCTCCAAAGAAAAAAAAAATCTAAGAACGGTCTCTCGCTTTCTTTCTCTCTTTCTATTTCTCTCGTTGCGTTTCACGTACGGAAAATAGATCTGCAAGCTCTGTTAAATCGTGATTTGTCGAAGTAATACGATTCGTCGGTGACGGTTTGAAACACCGACGAGATTCGGTTTCTCAGAAGGCTACGATTCAATTTATACCTGCGTAGTATATTCCGTGCACGACGAGATGTAGGAAGGAGGATGAGAAGGGGAATGACGACGACGACGGCGACGGCGACGGCGACGACGAGGACGATGACGACGACGACGACGACGACGACGACGACGACGACGACGACGACGACGACGACGAGGACGACGGCTAATGCAGCCACGACAGAATTTACTTAATCAGGTAGCTTCATTATAACACCATCAGCGTAACTCACGCCAGCGGTTCGCGCCCACTAATATTGACTTTCAATTAATGTTCTCTCGCGGTGGCAGACCTTAAAACGTTTCTGACGTTATATAATCCTCGGCATGTATCTAAACGCCGGAAACTCGCTCAACGGGGAATTCTCCAGGATCTTAAATTCATTCGAAGATTAAACGTCTTCACATTAAATGCCATTCCGAAAGCGAATGACATATAAAGATACGTGCGCGTAGGTAGGCATCAAATGCGATAAAGTTTTGTAAAAATGTTCAGGAATCGATGATGAGAAAAGAAAAATTAACGAAAACGATCTAATAGAAATCAAAGAAAAATTCATTCGCGATTCGCAGATGAATTCGAACGTAAAATCCGCTTTACGGACAGTATCGCGTGGCAAAAAAAAATCCGAGTGGTATATTATCGCAATTTCATTGAACGATATTAATATCTCTTCTCACGTTTCGGAGGCCGTCTGGTCGATGCTAGTTCTAACACGGACGTATCTTAAAATTGGTCGGCGTCGACCGTGTGTGCGAGCATAATACCGTGTCTTCATCATTCTTTTAACGTATTCCGTACTCGTCGCGGCGTACAACCCGCGAAGGTAGCGAAGGAAGGGGAAAAGAGATGGAGATGGAAGTAGAAGTATGAGAGGGTGAGTCGACTGTCGCCAAGGGTTCCGAGGTAAACTCCTAGGGCACGAACCAAGAGCAATACTATCTCCTGATGCCCGCACGATGTTCCCTAACGGAGCTCTTCCAACTCTACCTCTTTCTACGTGGCGAGGAGAGACTCACAGAGGAACTCGTACTTTCTCGAGAGAGCTTCTGCTCCCCTTTCTCTCTCTCACTCTCTCTCTCTCTCTCTCTCCTCTCTCCACGCAGCCGTCTTCTTCTTGTTCTTAGTCCGTACTCTCTCCTCTTCTTCCATCTCTAACCATCTGCAGACCTTTCTCCTCTCTATACGTCATACGTTTCCCTTCCCTCACACCAATTCCTTTCCCTCCTTTCTCTCTCTCTCTCCCTCTCGTTCCAGACCAAAGAGACGGAGTCACGTCTCCAGAGCGGAGTTGCTCTAATTAAATTACTTAAGCGTACGTGTATCTGGGGATGGTTTCGGCCCGGTGGATGCTCCGACGTACAACTGCATGCCGTTCGAGTTCCGCGGCGATGTCTTGCTGGTGCGCACCGTTAGAACCTGTTTTCCTCGAAGGTTCACAAGACTACTTGCTACTACCAACAATTTCACCGAGAAAGCGTCGGTAGTTCGCCTCTTTCTAAAATCTCGTCGTCTTCCTCTTCCGAGATCAAACGTTTCTTGTCTTTTGAATTCTTCGTTAAAATCGATACGAGCGTAAGGGAAGGATGAAATTAGAAACAGTACGAGTGTTGACGACAAGAGTTGGAAAAGTCGATGAAATCTTTGCGATGGTCAACGCGGAGAAAATAATTTCTGATACGAATGATATTACGAATCGATGTTCGATGGAATTGAAATTTTATGTCATTAGCGAAGATAATTTTATCATCGCTCGCGTTCTTGTCCCAACAATCGCTCGAACGTCATATGTCGGCGACAGATTAGTACGACCGCTCTTCCTTTCTCCGCTTTCGTTCCTACTGCCAGCAGCATCATCAAAGGATCTGTCAGCCTCCATTACTGGAACAACGAGCGAACAGCGAGACCATGAAACGGTACGACCATATTATATCGAAGGCATTGTTCGTCGACTAACAAAGCGGCAATTCGAACAGGAGAGACTGAAGAGAAAGGACGAAAGAGAGAAAGGCGTTCTCTCTTGTATCGAGTCAACGTCATTGTCAACAGAGCGAGTGACTTTCAGCGAAAACGTTTGTTAACTGAAACGAGGAGAACAAGCGCTCTTATTAAATCCTTGGATGTCGAAAGAATTTAAAAACAAAATTTCACGGACGACGCGTATCTAGCGAATTTTCTTTCCTGTTTACGAACGCATAATTTCTTCGAGAAAAGAAGCACACAACCTTTCGAGATTCTTTTTCTTTTACGTTCTTTCTTGCAAATCCTTCTCTTTATATCTTCTTACACATCCCACTAGGATTTATAGTTTTACTCCGCGTTCCTGCTTCTTTGTCCTTTTTTTTATCGAGCGAAGCGACCAATAAAATCAAATTCTTTTATCTTTCTTTTCTACGAAGAAGCATCGTGTTCTCTTTCTCGTCTCTGTCCTTGTCCTCCATCACCGGCTTAATTTTTCTATTTTACAAGCGGTACCATTCATCGTTGAAAGTTTAAAGACGTCTCGTGATATGGCGAATGGACGTAGCTTTCTTCTTCCTTTTGTTCGACTTTCCCCTAGCGTGCGAGCTCGATAACAGAGAAAACACTTAGCATTTGTTATCCGGGATAATGGGGTGCTCGTACACGAGACATTCGCTAAAAGGCGTTTCAGCATAAAGGGACTAACTTTGTCTAGTATCGACGTAAAGAAATTCGATTAAAAAAGAAGAAGCTGGGCCAAAGAGGGTGATCCTCGTCAAAACCAGCCCATTAATTCGGTGAACGAAAAATCGCTTCGAACAACGTCGTGATCTCTCTCTCTCTCTCTCTCTCGCTATCGAAAACGGTCGGTTCGTCGACGCGACGATCCTGCCACGTGTAACCGATTACCGGGGTACCGAGACCGGTTACATACGATAATATATATGTATAGACAATTCTGTATTATTTCGGTGGAAGCAGTTTTTACCACTATCGTTATTACGGGGCAATGTCTTTTTCTTTCGCGTTTCTTCTTCTTCCACTTCGCTTTACATTTCGAACTTTCATCCTTTCTTAACTCCCTTCAGTCTGTTACCTCTTTCAGAATTATGTTGCTTCAAATTTCGATAAAATGGGTCTTGGTTCGAGCCAACATTAGATTAAATTTGTCGAGTTACCGTCCTCGAGGACGGGAAGAAACTTTTCGGACACCGAAGAGGAAACGTTGGCCCGAGATTCTAGGTGACCCTGCGTTTACCGTACTGTCTGTGTTCGCTCACACTATTTCTTTAGCTTTCCCTCTATAGCACTCTAGCCCTCTCTGTCACTCTCACACTCTTTGATTCCTCTTTTTCGTTCTTTTCTTCACGTCCTTCCTTTCAAGCTTCTCCCGCGTCAGAACCGAATCAGGTCGCCCAACCTCTCGTGGGATTTTAGAGCGTTTGTAGTGGTGTCCTTCCACACTCTCTCTCTCTCTCTCTCTTCTCTACATCTATCTACCTTCTATCTATCTATCTCTCCAACCCTGCCGCAACCTTCTGCGAACGGCTGCCGACCAAGTTTGCACGAAATGGCGGAGTTAAGGACGACGTGAAGGCGCTTCAGTCTCCTGCTGCTCGCTTGCTTGCTCGCTCACTCGCGGATATGTGAACGTCCAAGTTTCTAAAGCGTCGCGCGGACCTCGTTGACGGGTATTCGCAGCTGTGTGCGTATATGTGAGAGTTTCAGCCAAGGTTCGACGATCGTCTCTCTCTCTCTCTCTCTCTCTCTCTCTCTCTCTCTCTCTCTCTCT
>NC_057697.1:225941-265823 GCF_014466175.1 Vespula pensylvanica
TCTCTCTCTCTCTCTCTCTCTCTCTCTCTCTCTCTCTCTCTCTCTCCCTCTTCGGCGACTCGACGAAGATTTTGCTCGAGGTTACAAACTCCATATTCCGTTTCGACTACATCGTCCTGCGATATTCTCAAACTTCGTACTTTCTTTTCAAGCGATAACGTAATAAATGCGACACAATCGTCATTTGAATTAATAGTCGTAGCTATAGTCGCAACTTTCTCGTTCGAACAATCAGAAATTTGCGATATAACGACGTCTATCAAGACTTCCTTCACCCTGTGGTCAAAATAATCATTATCTGTCGTTTAGCCGTGTACGTTTATTTAAAACGTTATTAAAACGGTTCGTCGATCACTTTTGCTCGATAGAATTCGCGCTCGATATATTGGTTATACGGAGGGAGTGTCTATTCACCCTTCTAGCGTTTGCACGTGTAAGGAAAGCGATCGACGAAAAGCGTTTTAGAGGAGTCATTCCTGGATGAGTTTCACGCGCCATTACCTTTCCAATTGAATGACAAGCGACTTACCACATCGTGGCCACGTTTAACGTTATTATCGCGAAAGTAAGCGCGCAGACAGGGAGACAAAAAGCGGAATAAGAGGAGAAACGGGAGAGAGTGAAAGGGGGAGGGAGAGAGAGAGAGAGAGAGAGAGAGAGAGAGAGAGAGAGAGAGACTTCGGGGAAAAGGAAAGAGTAAAACGCATTCCACTCTCCTTGGCGATGTCAAATAACTTTCGAGGGAGCGAAGGAACGAACGGACGGTTCGTAGCGAAGGAAAGTAAATAAAAGGCCATTCCGATTGGGCGATCAATTACATTGGGTCTGCATTATTCATAGGAGGTTGGGTGCAGGCCGCAGAAAGCTCCGTTCTCAGCGTCCTCAGCCCTCACAGAATCAAACTGTACCTTACTACTACGATAGAGAGAAAGAGAGGACGGAGAGAGAGATAGAGAGAGGGTGGGAGCGGGGTGGGAGAAATAGAGGAAGTAGGAGGAGGAAAGGAAAAGGAGCAGAAAGGGGCAGAGATCCAAGAGAGTGTATATTTGCATCCGCAATCATTGCAGAACCACGACTATCACTCTGGGATTCCTACTTGGAGTGGTTACAGGTTTATTCCGAATAATTTGAAAAATTAACCGACGAACAACTCGACGTATTCCCGGCTCGACGTTTCTTCTTTCTCGAGTGCAAAGTACATTATGGGAAACTGGAAAAATCGCTATTTGTCAAATATTTAATAAACCCGATCAAATGAAATTTCGATAGAATATTCGATAGAAATAAAAAAATTTATTAATAAGAGTAAGAAACAGATCCGCAAAAATAACTTTTCGAGAAATGAAATTTTCTGAAAGAGTAAATGGCAGATTAACGCAAGATTTTACGCGTGGCCTAGTTTTCTTAGTACTTAACAGAGTTACTTCGCGGTTGGAACTATGCAGTATAGGATATTAAGTACTTTAAGAGTTAAACGTTTGATTTACAAAATACATAAACCGCCGCAAAACTTTTCCTACTTTTATTAATCTTTGAAGCTTGAGTCGAGATTACATTTAGTATACTCTTAATTCCATGATTAAGGTAGACGCTACCATATTAATCTTGTGAAACTTTAACCAGATACACAGACTCGATATTTAAAATATATTTGGAAAAAAAAAATAAATAAATAAATAAAACGAAATAAAAAAAGAAATATCTCGTGCCTCGCGAGCTTTCATAAAACATCTACAAATAAACGCGAAACGCAAAGTCAAAGAAACGTAAAGAATCGGAATACGTTAATGAGAATTTGAAGTCGAAATAACGAATGAAGCAGCATGCGCGAATTCCCGGAACGGTTGGGGTTTTCACGGTCGAACGCATCGAGATTTGGTCCGACTGAACAAACCCAACGAATTGATGACGAACATTGGACTGCTCCAGAAACGAGCCCATCTCGGCTACGTCATCCTGTAATCAAAGTGGATTCGACCTTCTCCCTCCCAATAGCAACGACTATATAAGTATATCAAAGCAGTGCGTTGGTCACCGTTACGACACGACCATTTCTGTCATTCGCTTCCCTCCTCCGGCCCACTCCATTTCTCCCTCTTCTACGCTCTTTCGCCGCTCGCTCCCTCCTCTCTCTTTCTTGCCTCTCTTTCTCTTTCCTCCACGTTATTACGTTTCTCCGCGTCTTTGAGAGCGCCGTCGAGCAGAAATTATGAGTCTCTGTATACTGCGGGCTCGCCAGACTACTTTCTGCTCGAATTAAGCGCGGGCAAAGGACCGGCCGGACGGTCACAAATGCGAAAGTGGAGGTTGGAGGTTGCTAGAACTCGAACGGTCCCTAGTTGACCCCCTGATGACTAAAAGACCACTGAAGTTTCCCCTTCCATTTTGTTCGTGTCTTCGACCTCTTTCCTTTTCTTTGCCATGTCAGTCGTAGTCCAAAAATTTCACCGATTCGCATTCGTTCGCTATGCGTTAAAACGCTTCGACGGATTCGCATTCGGTCTACACTCGTTGTTCCATATCTATAAAACGACGCACGCCGACTACTTTTTACTTCGAATTCGAAAGAAAGTTTGGTCTTTATGGATAACGCGTTAAGCATGTATTAACGCTAGAAAACAAGGAGATTCGTACGAAACGGGAGCGGCTTCGTGCAGAGCGGTGTCATCGATGCGTCGAGGCGTGGCAAGGTTAGTTTAGTTGGAAGCATGCCTGGGCAAGCATAGCAAACACGCGCAACTGACACTGGAGGGACGCTCTCTCACGATGGAGCTTTGTATACCTATGTTGCACATATCTATCTATTTCACATCCACCAACTACCGCCTAACTCTATGCTATATACTATATGTATATTATCTACATATGTATATATATATATGTATATGTATATGTATATAACGTAGAGGATGGGTAGAGCGCAGGTAGGATATCTCAGTCGTGAAGACCGACGTGGACAAACAGACGTGCCGACATCCACGGGGACTCGGAAAACACGCCGGCGTCACCACCACTACCGCGTCTGCCCTCACAAACGAGAAATCCACGTAAACCCTCGGGTCAACTTTTCGATCGTTCTAGTATCGCAAATTCTAGGACGTCTAGCGGCTAATCCCATCGCGCGATGTTATCTCCTTTGCCACTTACTCCGTGACTTCTTACGACAGTAGAATGATAAGGTATAGTTTCGTAGACCAATCTTTACGATTTGCTTGAAAATACATTGCGATTCCCGTAGACGAATTTCACGGACAAAGTCTCAAAATGATGATTTAAGAATCGAGCCAAGACGAGTGCGATCGTAATTTCGAGGAACGATCTTTTATCGGAGACAGAGACGATCTCTCGACGGTTATTAAATCGCTTTCGTGTCAAATTTTCTTCTATTACGAATTTTAGTTTCGAAGAGGACTATCGCGCGGACACGTTTCAATAGCGTATAACGATGGAAATGATGCAGATGGAAATTGCCCGAGGGTGAACGTTGAGCGCGATATCTCAGAAAAGATTATGAAATGATATTTTCCGCGAGATGTATCTACTACATCGATTCGCGAAAGTCAGAACCGAATTTAT
Source organism: Vespula pensylvanica (assembly GCF_014466175.1). Taxonomy (NCBI): domain Eukaryota; kingdom Metazoa; phylum Arthropoda; class Insecta; order Hymenoptera; family Vespidae; genus Vespula; species Vespula pensylvanica. The sequence goes on from NC_057697.1 coordinate 229,518, forward strand.
TAAATAAGAGGGAGCGAGCCGCATTAGAACGGGGCCGTGCGAAAATTGGATGTACCAAAGTTATACAATTTCTCATTTTCTCGTGGAGAAGAAAGCCGCCGGCATTGCAGAATCCCAGAACCGAAACGCCCACCGAGTTCGCTCTTCGCATCCGCGTAACGTATACGAGAAGGGCGTATTCTCGTCCAGAAAATATGTTTGCCGTGGGCTACTAGTTTTAATTAAATCTACGCTACCTACTTCCATGGTATACGGTACATAGTCAAGACGATTAGCCGACCTTTCTGATGTCTACGACATACTGTCAGCGCAAGAGACAAAAAAGGAATTAAAAGAACGAAACAGACGGAAGAAGAACGAAAGAGAGGAAGGAAATATAAGAAGAATCTTCGTTCGTAGTTCGTGGAAACAATGAACGACAGAACGTTCCGATAAATTTCCTCGGCGCGATGGAAGTGCCGGCAAGCATCACGGACGAACGACCATCATCCGGATCGGTAATATCTTGCTAGCAGTCGGCTTTTGAAGGCGTCGACCGTCGATTGAAAATACATCCGCTTTGGACGAGTTCTAAGATGCCTCAACGGAAGGAAGAATAGGAGGTACCCAGATCTTACGGGTAAAGCCTTCAAACGAAGTTACCTAACGTTGGAGGAACAGTACCACCATAGGTGCGAGGGAGCAGCTCGTAGAGAGCTCGAAGGCAACGAGAAGTTGGTCGATGTAGAACGTGCGTCGCTAGAGGCAACAACGGGCCGTACCAAAAATCAAAGCTCCTACTCTTCACCGTAACGATGATAACCGATAGGTTTGGCCCGACACGAGAGTACGTTAGAGAACATAAAGTGAAAGAAAAATGGGAGCAGCGCGTGTTCGATTCCAAAAGTCGTTGCTCGGTGCACTGCATCTCTGTGCGTTAAGGGCTCCGAGGGGCTTAGTAATGGCTTTTGTCATAGCCGTTTAAGCGATACAGGCGTCTGACCAAAATTGGAGATGGCTCACCCTTACGTTGGAAACGAACTATCGCGTTGCCAGTTTCGGGATATCCGATCGAGTTATCGTCCGTTACTTTTCCATCGTCCCACGAAACACAAAGCACGCGCCTTCTTTTCTATCTATCCGTCTGAGAAGTTAGAGCTACAAATCGCATTTATTTTTTCGTCGTAATGAAACGTCGTCGATGGTAGTAAGGCACGGCCGGATTCTTATTCCAGCGGAGTATGAATTTTATTACGTTGCCTTTCGTCAGTCTTCCCCTCACCGCCCTGACTCCTCGTAAAATCAGGATATTATTACCGATTTCGCGAGGCGCTAGTAGAGACTGTAGTAGCAACTTAAAGGGATGATTTCTCAAGCGAGTCTATCTACCAACCTACGTGCGGAAAATTGCTTTCAGGGTAATCCAGGAAATCCGCGTTATCTGAATATTTATTATCTACCTCTGCGACGGGAAGGAAATCGAAACGTTATTGCCCATCGAGTGTAGAGCCGTGCAAGCTACTCATTCGCCGGAAATAATTCGTACGCCTAAACTGTGTCGACGCTTTCTCTCTTTCTCCCTCTATCTCGATTCTAATGGTACTGTTGACTCTAACCATTAGGGATCCGGATCGTTCGGCTTTTCCTCGTGGTTTTCCTGATATACCCAGAAACCGATTAGTTCAAAGATGCGTGACTCGCTCGATGGTAAAAGGAAAAAAAAGGAACGAAAGGTAGCGGCGATCGATGCAAGTACGAATCGAACATGGGACGAAGATAAGGGGTGGAGTGTGTACCATTTACGTGTTTTAATCGAAGGGAACGAGTGAAAGTCGGCGTGAATTAATGCTCGCCGGACGTATTGCTGGACGTAACAGCTCGGATGGAATCGATCTGCAGATTAAATTTTCATTTACTGTAACGCTACTAGTACCTTTGCGTGGCAACAGCGCAAATTTGCAGCCGCTCGGCTGCCTTCGTCGAGGGAGTTCATTAAAGCGGGGGCCGGCTCTCGTTTAATCCCCGCGAATCCACCGAAACCATGTTCGATAAACATTGCCGCAACGCAGCGATTTTCTTTGGCGACTGAGTTAAGATCGGCGGAGGCGGGCCCAACTTGGAATCCGGTAGAGAATACGGAGAGGAAAGAGAGCAGGGAGAGAGAACGAGGCGGGAGAAAGATTTCGCTTTACAAACAACCCCTGATCCACGAAGATTGCTTGCCTGATCGATCAACGATTACGACGCGTGCCTCCCGAGCGAAAGTACGAAAACTCAAAGCCGAAAATATGTCACGCCGGCACGAACTTGACGACGGTTTAAGGAAAGGGAGGACTCGTTAAGCTCTAGGATTTCTTTTTATAAATCCCGCGATTTCTCCCTCGTCGCGTGATTTTTCGTATTACGAGTCACAATCGAGAAATTTTAGCTTTGGCGAAGGCCAAACGATTACGAAGCAAAAAAGTATTATAAGCGATTACGTAGAAATTCCGAGGCGCATAACTCAGGATTCGACGGAGATCCATCCATCGACTCGTACCGTTCTACTTCCAGCGAGAACTCTGGAGAGTCGAGTCGATCTTCGGTCGACCCAAACCCATAACGGATACCGACCGCCGCGCTAGGGTCTATCGCTGTAGCGAATTTAATGCCAGCCTTGCACATCACTGCGAGTTACCTCACGGCGAAGATTTATTAAAATCGCGTCGGTACGCGATGCCATTGCGGATTCGGCCTTTCGGAAATACGCTGAAGGAAGGCCTTTTGTAAGAAAAAATAAAGACCGGTCCGTCGCGAGGAATTTTCTTGGTCGACGATTCGCACTAAATCAGTTCAACTATGCGCGTTTCCTGACTTTCCTGGATACTGACCCCTCTTCCTCCTTTCCAGCCGGCCCAATTAAAGCCCCGTTTCCCTGTTCTCTCCGCTCCTTCCGACTTGATTCCTTTATCCGTAGAAACGTACTGTCCGGTCGATAAAAGCAACGCACGCGAGAAGTACGCCGTGAGCTCTTAAGATCGTCGAACCGAAGGATTAGCCCTTTCCTAATTCCTTCCATCTCTTTCCGGCCTTCGGTTTCGCTATTCGTACCACGTTACAGACGCTCTTCCCGCTACGTACCTCTTGCTACAAGTAATCCAATATTTATGTTTAGTTACACAAAGGCGGATAGAAACTAAGTCACCCTTTCCCCCGGATAGCCGTTCGGAGAGAAAGTTCCTCGGAACGAGTATCCAACGCCCTTTAACGAAAAGAAGACCGAACGGGCTGCGGTTAAGCGCAGCGCACCGAACTTGGTTTTTGTCTCGTCGCTCGTTTGCCTCGTAACGATTTATCAAGAAATAAATCGTTTTATGGGCGAAACGTAAAAAAACATTAATATCGAAAGTAAAACATCGTAAGGAGACTTTAAGCGACGAGACGCGTCGAATCGCTGGATATAGTTGATAGTCAGGGACGAAAGTACCCTGTCGCCGGGAAACTTATCCAGGCGGATAGTCCAGGAGTTATGTGGGATATTTGGTGACGCGACGACTTTTTCGAGAAGCATCGATATATTTGGCTTCGTGTGTACTTTGCTTTCTTCCGTCTCTCTCTCTCTCTCTCTCTCTCTCTCTCTCTCTCTCTCTCTCTCTTTCTCTCTTACACGCTCCTTATCTCAAGCGAAAGCTTGGCCGTCGTCCAAGTTCAAATTTCCAGGCTCGGAGAAGGCGAAGCGCTTTGCAAAGCGTTACAACTCATTGCACACACCGAATCGTCTCTGATACCCGACGTAAGTATCGAGCAGAGTCCGGCGGGTCACTTATCGTTGACCTTCTTACGCTGCAACGTTACGGCGGTGACCCATGAACGAGAAAGGGAACAACGAAAAAAAAAAGAAACAAATAGCAAAGAAGGATATCGTTTCCTCGACGACAATTATCCGCTCGGATTTATACGGCACGTATTTGTACGCGCATGTATGCGTCCATGCGGTCTATTCGTACCTCTATGTGTCTACACCGAAGAAAGATCAAGAATAGTCGAATACTCCGGCGCGATACCACTACAGCGCAACGACGAAACGATTCGTTTTGGCTTACTTCGAACGACTCTTGAGAACACGTGGGAGCAATAAGACACAGAAGGTAGACGGGGAGAAACGTGTGCAAGTAGAGTAGGCAATTCTTTGTTCCTTGAGTGTTCTCTCTTGCTTCTGACTGCATCCTCGACATACCCGAAAGAAACTTAAATTCTCGTTAAACGGAAGTCCCTGAAATATAAGAGGACCATCGTACGCACGAGTACGATCGACAACGCTCGATGACGTAGATGAGAAAAGTTGATGCTCCTGGTCCAACCGAGCGCTTGATTTTGTCGAGTGGGTTCACAGACTGGAAGAGCAACGGTTTTAAAAAGCATTGCGATATTCACCCTTCCCGGAACGATTTCCCGTATCACCGACAAGCACTATAAATGCAGCTATTTTAAATCTACGCTTGGCAAAGGGTAGTAAATTGCGAAATAATTACGTTTGCCCCGCGCTCGCTTCCCCGGGAAGGGTCGGTTACATGAGAAACGGCAAAAGGGCTGAAAATGGAAAAGGGAGGATGGTCGTACGCCTCACGTTTTCAAGCGTACTATACCGATCTGCTTCCCCTCGAGGGAGATAATACTACATTCTATAAAAAAAAAAAGAAAAAATAAAAAAAAATAAAAAAAGAAGGAAAAAGGAAGAAAAAAAAACGGAATAAAAAGAAAAAAGAAAGAGAGGAAGAAGCGGAAAAAGAGGAAGATGTAATAGACTTCGCGTACCGCGTTATTCGACCGAATGAAGGGAATCGCGAGACTGTTCGTCCAAAGAGGGTGCGCACTTCGAGAAATTTTATCTCTAATTGGTTGGGTGAAAAGACTTTAACCGCAATAACCGAAGATAGTGAATGGCTCGCATTACCCGTGATTTCGAATACTCTCTATGATTTCAGCTCTTTTCTCATTTTTCCTACGAGAAAATAAATTAATACAAAAACGAGAACGTATTCCTTTGTTTCTTCCACGAGGTTTTTACGTATCGTTATATGTCAAAGCTATCTTCTAACCAACTTTGAATACGCGACGCATCGCTATGTTCTACGATATCTCCGATTTTGCGCGTAATATATAAAATCGAGGAATTTCCCAACTCTTTCTCTGACACTTTGAGGTAAGTTTTTCACAGAAGGTAAAAAATAAACGTCAACCGAGGCGCGAGCACGCTTTTGCCATACTTTTCAATTTGCAAAAGCGATATATTCGGCGTATATAGTCGAGTTTGGTGTTTCATAAGGTTGATACTAAGAATGTGTTAATCTTCACCGTACTTGCAAGCTTCTGGCAAAGTGCCTAATAGGGAAATGTTGTTCCGCTGCTTTTATCTTGTATCTCCGTTTATACATACCTCTTTTACCTTATATTTAAACGTTAATAGAAAACTTCTCGTTCTTTTACTTTTGTACCTTGAGCCTTCGTCCTACCTTCGCGCGTCTACGCATATTTACGAGGAATTTTATATTTTCAAGGTGAGAAATTTCTTGAATTCGTTGGAAATCAGTTGTTTGATCTTACGAGAAAAGAACGGGAGTGTACTGTATCGAGAACTGCTTATCTGTACCTCGTTACGGGATCGATACTAAAGAGAATATGTGAAATTTTCGTTTGCGTTAACCCACCGTATTAAAGCACTTCTGTGAACACAGTTTAATATAGATTTTTAGTAATCAATGTGTAATTGAAATACATGTTATTTGCTCTGCATTTTGCCAATAATATTTCTCGAAATTAAATCATGTTAAATAGAGCGGTCGCTTCGTTACTGTACGGGTACGAGAACACAGATTGATCGAATTTGGATTATAGGCGTTTTGTTTTCACGAGTATTGGAGAAGCGCGAGTTTAGCAAACGAACGAAAATCATAACGAAGTTTGCGAAACAAGGGGTCGGCTAAACAATGATCTATTTCGGAACGAGTGATATTCAAGCGGGAATGCCACAGTTATGCCAAAAACTTTGACCATTCCTTTCATAAGTAAAAGTTCCATTAGCCCCAATTCTAGGAAGGCTTGGCTGACTACGCGAGGCTAAGTGTCGTGATAACGATGCAGTAGCGTTGAAAAGGAAAGAGAGAGAGAGCATAATATTAATACTAAAGAGAGAAACAGTTAGAAATAGAGTACAAAAGAGTATGTGCACGTGAAAGGGAGAGAGAGAGAGAGAGAGAGAGAGAGGGAGGGAGAACAAGGATGAGACAAAGGAAGAGGAAGTTTCTTTCACACACTCGCGAGCAATTACGACCACGAATTGCTGTACCCAGAAAATACGTATATATATATATTATACATGCTACATCTAAACGTTAGCCACTAGATTATTCAACTTTGCTTCATGACAGTAACTACGAAGTAAGATATTTTAACAAAAAATAATTCTGTACCTTTATCCTTCTTTTTCCTACATCTTTGTATCTCTTTTTAACCAGAAAATAAAACCTTTCATGGATATATACATATAGACCAAAATAGAGCAATGAGAAAGAGGACCAGGAAGATAGTCAACCTTTCTCTGCCTCGCCTACCCTTCGAATCAATTATATGACCCATGAAGAAACCCTTTATCCAACTTGCAATTAGTTGCACCCATAATGAGATCTCGTAAATCCTGATGGGATTAGGGGGTACACTTTGTACCCCTAGCACGAAGACCGTAAAACGAAAGAAAGTATTGAAATGTCCGAATGAAACCTCGGTAAACGCATCAAGGGGGAAAAGAGCATAATTAACAACCAAGATTCTTTCGCAAAGCGGCAAACAAAGCTCAAAAAGGAGTAATTGTTGAACGTACGACGTCATGTATTTTATTTCTTTATATATATATATATGTGTGTGTGTGTGTGTGTGTATGTACGTAGACCTATGTACGCACGTACGTATGCATCGCAAGTGATATTTATAACTTCATAAAGGAACGTTTTCCAATGAGTTGTCTGAGCGCACGCAGTTAGAAGTTTAATGATCGAGGGCTATTCCACAACATCACGTTCTCCGAAAGACGCTTACGTGACCACAACGCAAAATGATTGGTGGTCCTCTCTCTTCCTCTCTATCTATTCATTCCTTTACACGTGGTAGAGTAGCTCGCTCCTGTAGAAAGGAACGCCGTAAGAGTATGAACGAAAAAAAGGACAGGAGAGAAAAGCCCTAGAGACCCAAATAAATAAAAAAGTGGCTGGTGGCCATTGTGATAGCGCGGCGAATACAATGAGCGAGAGAGAAAGCGAGAAGAAGATAGAAAGTCGCTATGCCGACGAAGATGCATCTCTTTGTATTCGGTTGTCGAAAAGAAGACGACGAATCCCATTTCCAAAATCATTCCTCTTTTGGTAATCCTTTTTTTTCTCTTTACGTTCTAGAAAAGGATGGTGAGCGCACGCGCACATTCGTGGGAGTTCCCACTCTCGAATCGAGTCAGTCGGATATTTGAATCAGTGCAGGAAAAAAAGCAAGGAAAAGAGAAAAAAGAAAGAGAGAAGCTCTTCCCAATGGTCTTGGTGTGCTGTGCTGGGTTTTCCGTAGCTATGACTCGACCCTGAAGAAAAGAAATACGCGAGACTTTCGTTCCACCTTCCGCTCGTAAACGTAGCCGCCATTGTTAAGGGTATACGCAGAGTGGGAGAATAAGAGCAAAGGGAAAGGTGAAGAATATTAAGGAGATAGATAGAGAGAGAGAGAGAAAGAGAGAGAGAGAGAAAGAGAGAGGGGGGATGTGGAGGGAAGAGTAGAGCAGGGAGGGTTTCCCTGTCTTCCAATGCAAAGAAAATTTTATGGAAAATGAGACATCTTCCAGCGGTATATGGAATATCGAGCTCGAAGACAGCAACGTATGGATAGCATGAAAAATATAATTTTGGCGAGTGAGATATTATCTTTCTTTTTGTTTTATCCTAGATAAGTGAAAAATTTATTTCGCCAGAAACGTCCCGTAAAACTTGTGGAATTACGCGTAAAGTATGCAAAATGCATTTACGGACGAGAAAAGGCGTTGAGGGATAGTCGAAGTGAAGCTTCTGCGCGAGATGCAAGCGTTTTGGAGGAGCTATAACGAAAGCCAGAGCTATTGCTGCCACTTTTGCTGGCTAGAAAGCTTCCACGTCGACTTTTTGCTACTACTATTGCAACAGTTGGCCCCTTTAAGACTCTCCTCTCGAAGAACACACTCGACTGGGAATCCACCCTTTACCGCCTCTCATAAGTGGTCACTCGAGCGAACGTTGCTGTTTCTACAGATCTTCCTACAGAGGCGGTACACTCTAGGCTTCGGGTCAGCGAACGTCTTTAATGCGAAAGGACGTACGAAGCCTTGGGTCGATAAACTTTACGAATCTTCTTCGCAACAGAATCACTCGTTTTCTGCTACCAATCGAGAAATTCGTTTTACCTTCTTTTTATACTACGTATCGCGAAGAGAGATAAGACCGAGCGATCATACGTAATTGTTTGGACGATTACGTAAAGTTAATTTGTACAACGAATACGATCCGGCAAGACGGCGGCATTGGTCGACAGTTTAGGCGAGTTTATCGAATCGATGATGGGAGTTAGTTTCGAGACTGGTATACACAGGTATGTATGTATATGTACTATTAGATATTCGGAGACATCGCGACAACGCAACGAGAGATATAGTTAGGCCAACGTTTCAGCCGATATCAAGGGAGGATTCGTGCAACAATCGGCAGGATTTGAAGCTCATAAAGTTCACCGATATCGCGCATGCGCTTGTTCTGCGATCTATCCTCAACCGCGATTATTTACCGGTATTACATGACACGACGATACATTTGCGGATGTTGCCAATCCTAAAATGAATAATATCGATCGTCCATCGAACGCTATCGCAACGCAACAGGAGTATTATTACGTGTAATCGTTAATAAAGTCGGACCACGGAACGTCAGCACCATCTTTGGAAATAAGCTATTCACAAATATTACCAATATCGTTCGATAACAAATAATTTGAGGATTTCAAACAATGACAATGTCGTAGGAGCGAATTCGAAGACGGAACTGGCCGTCCTTTTCTCCATCTTTCTATCGTCCCTTCTCTCTATAGTGTGCGCTTCCGAGAGGTCGAGTCGACACTAACCGACTCATTCATTGCCTAGTTTAGCGGCACTTTGGCCTGAATATTCATAGCAAACCCCATCCCCGGCCACTGGGTAAATATCACTCGAAAAGTTCACCGGAGCCTTCGTCGTCTCGGTAACGAGTGAGACACACACAGAGAGAGAGAGAGAGAGAGAGAGAGAGAGAGAGAGAGAGAGAGAAAGAGAGAGAGAGAGTAGTTGGCACTGTGATATAACGGAATGAGCGGATTTAGTGTTTCCGTCAAGAGGCTTAAACGTTCTTGAGAGCGCCCTTTCCGCGCCCTACGAAATCGTATAAAGTGAGCTTTTTCGACACCCACCATTCTTCTCTGTCCTAATTCGCACAAGAAAAGATTTTCATGCTCCTCCCGCTCTTCCGTGGTAAGAAGCTCGTCCTCCCTTTCGCACGCTACATTTGACATGCACTGTTAGAAAACGCACGACAGCCACGGTCAATGCGAATTCAATATCGGAAAACAATTTCTCGGAAAGAAAAATTTTACCAGGGCTTTTCATGCCCTCGGACTTCGCAAGTTTGTGTATGTGTGTGTGTCTACTGTACCTTATTCCGTACTTTCTTTCTCTCTCTTTCTCTCTCTCGTTTCCTTTTTCTTTTCCGTCCTTTTCGTCGGATGGTTTCCTTCCCTCCTCGTTTCTCGCTTCTCGCTCTCGTCGTACCATTTCCTCGGTACCACCTTTAAACCACGCTCGTTTCTCGTGGTAAAGGAGTGCTCGTAGTCTTTTCTTCTGACTTATGAGCGTGCCGAGGTCATAACGATAAACTTTAATGCCTCTTTCTTTATCGTTATGGGCTTCGATCGTAAGATGACAAAATTAATTGGTTAATGAATTTTACCTCATTTTTATGCGATCGAGGATATATTCGTGCATGATCTGCGAACGTTTAGAGCGATATTAAATATTTTGTTGTCCTGACATTACTTTCCGTTGACAACAAAAAATGTAACTATTAGCTTCGACGTATTATTTCACTCGTGTTATGATTTTAGAATATCGCTGATATTTCCGAACTATTACTTTGATAAATAAACTGGACCAAGATGTTAACGTATCGCTTTATATATTAAATAAAACTAATCTTGTCATATTGTAATGGTAAACTTTACACGTGGGATGTGTCTAATAAAAGCAAATGTCAAAGAGCGTAATATGAGAGACGAAAAAAGCAGAGGGAGAGAGAGAGAGAGAGAGAGACAGAGAGAGGACAAGGGAAATGGTTATCTCGACATTCTCGTATGTTCACGAGAAACGTTCGACTCCCAGCCAGAGAATGCGTCCCTCTGTCTACGTCGGAGTGGCGGGAGCGCGATATTGAAATTCCAAAATCATGGGCGGCTTATTAAAACATAATTAATTAGTGTGTGAATCAAAGTACGGTACAAAATAGGACGAAAATGGAATGGAGAGGGGAGAAGAATGGAGAAACGGAAGAGGAGCGGGAGGCAAGCAGGGTTGTGAAGAAGAGAGAGCAGAGGGTTGGTTTTGCCGAGCGTCTATTTAAATTGTTCACTCGGAAATCAGCGAGTTTCGTCGTCGGCGCGGTAAGCTGCCTATGAAGTACACTCGTTTATAACGTCCCCGAAACAAAATTAAATTGTAATTGCACGATGCGCACTATATACATATATATATATATATATTTGTATGTATGTATAGTATATATATGTATAACGAGGCCAGAAAAGGTGGTGAAGGCTTACTATGTAGGTATGCGTCCTGCCGACGACAACTAATTACATTTAGGTACCATAATTTTACTATGACGCCGAGTAATTGCCTCGGCTACTCATAATGAAAAAGTATTGATTGTTCGTGCTCGCGTTACCTTCTGTGAATATCCATGCCAGTCGTCCAGCCGTATTCCATGCATTTCGCAATTCCGTCAACCATTTTTGACATTTTCTCGGACTCTAGTGATATTTTACAAAAAAGGAATATCGATTCAAACACGAACGTATCTCTGCTCGCGACGGTCTCGTTAGGAATCATAATTTTGTCACGTATAAAGTACACGATGATTTAAGATAGCAAAGTTGCAATGCTTAGTGTTCTCATAGAATCATTGTTCTTTACAAATAGAGCGTGAGTTTAAGCGTAATAGTTGCGTACATACATACATTAAAGTTATGAACAAATAGCCCGATAAATTCTTAGCAACCATAAGCAGCGCACCAAACTAAATCCATTATAACTTACGTTTAATCGGCCGATAAATTTTAATTTTTAGCGGGCAGAACTTTATCCGCTACGGTTTAGGTGCTCCAGGGCTCGCAGCCTGCGTTCAAATTTTGTTTAAGTTTCTCCTCGGCTAGTCATGTTCCGAGAAAACGATCGGGCGGCACGAGCCTTCGCGCAGGACTTGAAGAATATCGATGAAAAGAAAGAGAGAAAGGAGGTCTTCGACGAGGGGACAAAGAAGAAACAAATTCGTTAGAAATTACTCGGAGGAAATTACCTCGTTGTTCCGAAAAGCAAAGGCGGACTCCTCTAACCCTTTTATTTAACCTTTACCACTTTGGGGATTCTTTTATTTTATAGAAGAAGAAAGGAAAAGAGAATTCGAATATCGAAAGAAGTTTCGGCAAAGTAAGAACAGTTACCGGCGTCGTCGCGTACGAGAGCTAGCTTGTGTGGCAGCTTAAGGGGTTAATAAGATATTTAGTTTACTAACATTTCGTCGGAGGCAGAGAGACGGAGGCGGAGGCGGAGGCGGAGGCGGAGGCGGAGGCGAAGGTTTAAGGGCGAGTTTGCCGAGAGCGAAGCTCGGTCTAAGAGACTTAGGTCCTAGCGGTCACCCCTTGAGTGCATTCTCCTGTTCGAGCGTGTCTGCCGACGCTTTAGGCTTTCAAGATCATTAATTTAAGGCGCCGCTCAACGCCGCCACCGTACACCAATGAATTCTTTGTGTTACTCGGACGCAATGAAAAAGGAAAAGAGGGAGCCTTTGCTAAATCACCTTTCTTTTACTTTCCTGCGAACGACACTTCCCTTCTCTATGCGAGAGTTTTACGTCGATTCGAATAATCGGTCCAAGATTTCTCGGAGGAAGAGGAAATAATAATCATAAAGCCGCTTCGAAATTGTACAAACGCGTCGTGTCTGCTCGCACGGAAGACTAAAGTTTATACTTTGAGTTTCGAACAAAGCTTTGAGAAGTTCGAAGGCAGAGGCGCGCGATGCAGATCGAGCGGAAATGAAAATAAAAATGAGAGAGAGAGAGAGAGAGAGAGAGAGAGAGAGAGAGAGAGAGAGAAATAAAGAGCGAGAGCGGAGAATCGTCGTTGAATGTTCGGGAGAGTATTTGGGAGGGACGAATGGAAAAAGGCGACTATCGATCGGCCAACGGTGTCTACGTGTCGTAGGTGAGAGGAGTGAAAGAGGACGGTGGGGAGAGCAGACTGGACTTTCGGGAGAGTCGAGTAGGCAAGCTATTTGCGGGATAATGCGAGATTGAGGAATAAGGAGGAAAGAGGGAAAGGGCGAGTACGACGCGACGGGAAGATCGAAGTCGGAAGAGCTTATGGCTAAACTGGCGGCTAGGGACGAAGTAGTGGAATAGCGAATGCCGGTCGAATGAAAAGAGAGAGAAAGAGGGAGAGGGAGAAAGGGAGAGATGAAAGCAGGATGGAAAAGGATAAAGAGAAAATTTAAGGTACAAATGCGGACGACGTCAAATTCATAAATAATTGCCGTTTCGTTGCAAACTATCGCATACATCGTCGCTAAATAATATCGTAAAGCGTAAAAAATAAATTTTTCGGTTCTTTTTTCTCTTTCCATCTTCGATTCGAATTCCCATAGCCGTAATGAGAAACGAGCAAAAAATATTTCTGCCAGGGTTGTCTGTTCTTTCACTGTGGAAGGAGTCAACGTTCTTTAGCAACACACCGCGAATTACTTACTAACGACCAAAGTATAATCGCGAGGCCGCTACATCGTTCTCGCTCGACGAACTTTTATGCTCGAGGATTAGTGTGGCAAAGGTCTTGGTATAAAGCGGTTACGGTGCAGTTGCATCGTATCGAGGATCGTTTATGATCGCGATTAATGGCGAGTACGATATTTACCGTCCAACGAAATCGTCTCTTCGAGAGTTCGTGATAGCCGAGCGGAAAGAGAATGACACGCGAGGAGGTTCGTACTCGAGATACAGAGATAAACTTGCGATAAATTTCATTTTGCACATATTTTACGTTGTCCTTTACCGCAACCACGCCGTCGTCGAACAATCATGGTCCATCCATCCGTCGTGTATTTTTGGTATCAAGCTAGCAGGCAGCGGTCCTTTAAGTACATAGCACGCAGTTTATGCATGCACGAACGAGTTATCCGCACACTTTGGGATACACGAAAGAGAGGAAGAGGATAAAAAGAAGAAGAAGAAGAAGAAGAGGAAGACGAAGAAGAAGAGCGAGAAGAGTAGAAGCGCTGACGCCAGCCTCTTTGCGAGCCGCCATTGACGCGCCGACTTGAAAACTGCATGGAAACTTGAAAATAGTTTCGCCAACACGCCACGAAGAAGAAGAAGACTTCGGCTGGCAGAGAGACAAACCTTCTCCCTTTCCACGTCTTCGTTCCCTCTTTCTCTGTCTTTACCACTTCGCTTCGAGAGAGAGACGATCTCGGAATTCCGAGCTGACTGCAAAGTTTTTAACTAAGTTTGGCGCTTCCCTGCGTAGCACTGTTCTTACCTCCGAATACCGGTGCGCTGCTTGCCTACTACGTGGCCGCCTTTCATGTCGATTCTTTCGCAGCTCTTACATAGCAACCCTCCGTCTCTTTCTCCGAAACTCGCTCGAATTACGAACCGTCAAAAGGATTATTTCGAAATGATCAGTCCTTTCGCATCCCTGTTCCTTCGGCCGAAACAAGATGGCTGGATAAACGACGAGAGAAAGCTGAGATGGAATTTAGGAACGCAAGAAAATTATTAGAACGATCGAAATTCTCGTCATGACCGGGCGCGATTGTCGGCCGTAAAGGGAAATCGTAACGAAACGGGAATTGGAATTTCATAATTAAGTTATCAGCATCAGCTACTCGAACGGTCAATTATCGTCGGCGGACGGCGTAGCGAGAGTGCGCGTTCGCCTTCCCCCTTTTTACGTTTTAAACGTTTTAAACGAGGGCGCTGCTACCCTTCGCAAAGACCGATAAGAGGGGATGGAAGGTAAAGCCGTACTACCATTGACGATTTCGAGGTCGAGGAACGGAATGGTTGATCGAGAGGGTTCTTTGAAGTTGAGAACGAAGGAGGAAAGATGAAAATAATTAAACGCATTGAAACCTTTTTTAAGCTATGTCAGCGGTTCCAGACGCACGGTTTACAACGTCGTTCGCAGGAACAACAAGAAACACTGCGGTAAAACAGAGCACCGTGACGTAAACCCCTTTAAAAAGAACGAAAGGGAGTCTTTTCTACGTTCTCTCTCTCTCTCTCTCTCTCTCTCTCTCTCTCTCTCTCTCGCTCGCTCCCTCTCTCCCTCTCTTTCTCTCTCCCTCTTTCCTTCGTTCTCGGCGAGACGAAGCACGGGCTCGTGCAAGAGCACAGCCCGCTTTTTGCGTGGCCGGTCCAAAGTTTTTCGCGACTTCTCTATAATTAAACTCGTGTCCGGCTGTTTCTCCATCCGTTCGTAGCTCCTCTTTAGCCGAGCGAAAAAACGATATATCCGTGCTTTGCATGCGTTTCTCGCACGAGAAAGAAAGGGGAAAAGAGGGCGACACTCTCTGCTGGTCCGTTGGGAATTCTTAATCCTCTTTCCATTCGGTACCGTTGAAATTTTTCACTCCCTTTTCCTGGCGTATCAAAGCTACGAGAATCTCACGATTCGATCGAGAGTAATTTCGAAAAGGGCTAAAAAAGTTACGAGTTTTACGAGCTCACGTTCGTTGACAGTGGAAAGTCTGCTGGATCTGAAATTTTCAAGCGTAACAGCTCCGTGGGTGTTTACATCTGAACGATGCTTGCCAACCCTCGCTTGCGAGGATAGCTAATGAAATATTACGCGGCACACGGGATTACGGTGTTTTAATGCGTAGCAAGAATCGGTAGAATGGCCGGTATGATAAATTAACAAATAACGCAGAGACCGTAAAGTATGTGTTTATGGTTGTCATACCCATCCCCCCACTCTCTCTCTCTCTCTCTCTCTCTCTCTCTCTCTCTCTCTCTCTCTCTGCTCTTTGCATTAACCTCTCGTCCAGTTAATAATAATTTAACGTCGTGAGCCTAGATGGACATGGAATTATTTTCACTGGTATAATTATTTTATTACGATTATTCTCGTCATCATCATTGACGCTGCTTGCTCAACAAGCATTGTAGTCTGAATCATTTAACGACCTCGCACCAAATTACAAACGATCGTGGAACGTACTGAATCATCGCGTTCGATCGTTTGCTAGAAAAATAATCGACTTCTGGTTATATGTGCTAAGCCCTCGACGCGTTTTATCATACTTTTGACATTCGTTAGCAGTACCTTACGCATACTTTCGATTTTGTTCGATTAGTTTGGAATTGATCTTCAACGGAATACTTAAATTTATGCTTCGAACTCGAACTGACTAATTAATATAAAAATCGATATAGGTAAAATCGCTGAAAGCACACGCGATCGGATCGACAAAGGGATTTGAATATGTAAATGAATTCACTAGAAAAGCCTCTGAATGATCTTTCCGGTACGGAGCGTTAGACGCTTGCAGCGTTCGGTGTTCTCGTTCCAAGTAATTGGCGAGTACTTGTATAAAGATCAAACAACGGGCTGATAACTCGCGTTTCAGCAACGACACCGGATGTCACCACAGCGAAGTGCATATGCATATACATGTACATACATATATATATATATATATATATATATATATATATATGTACGTAAAAGGAGAGGGAGAGGGAGAGCGAGAGCGAGAGAGAGAGGAGAGAGAGAGGACTTTGTATGGGATGAGAGAAGCTGTAGCGGGTCCAGCGTTAGTCGTTCGTCCGCTCGCTGTTCGCAAACGAAGCGAAAGGAGACTGCTCGTTATTGTATAACGAGAGCTCGTTATAACGACGCTAACAAATTCTAAATTCGGGCTATGCTTCTCATTTTTTCTCCCTCTCTCGTTTCCGAGCTACGACAGAGTTTGTCGAAAATGTTTTCACGAATATCACTCGTATATATACCTATCCGCACACATCCGTACACCTATGCGTTTACCCCATTCGTCGCCTGGAAGTACCGTACTGATAACGTCTGTAACAAAAATTTTGATCGTTTTAATCCTATGCGATGGCCGATGCCAATCGAACCGAGTAATCAAAAGCTTATTGGAAATCCTTCTTGACATTTCGGAGTCGTCCGACGAATTCGGATCATTAATAAAATATTCGGATATTCGATACGTTCGAACGATACGAACGAAACAATGACGAATGAATCATTTCGTAAGAGGGAAAAGTTCGCATGGATTTGAGCCAATTAAGTTTCGTCGCATAAAATCATACTCCTCGGAAACTACTTTCGTTAGCGTCGACGTTCGTTCTTTTAAGATTTCTCTCTTTGGTGATTAAACGCAGCGGTATCTCGTCGTCTTTGGCATCGCGTTGAGAGAAGAACAACGAGTCGTGCCAGTTCCAGGGAAAACCGAGGCGCCGTTCGTGTCCGTGATTTCGATCAAGGGGTTTATATCAAGGGTACACGGAGAAGGAGAGGAGAGATCAATGGAGAGAGGACCGCCGAGATCAATTTGCACACCGTTGCGCGTGACAGTACTGCCAGCGAGCCAATTCACGCGGGTATAGTAATTAAACTGCGGTTTAGCGTGACCGGTGCACCTGCCGTTACCAAATTGCAAGTTATGCCGCGCGTCACTCAACGGTCTGTCGCTCCGCCCCTCGTGCACGACCACTACTACCATCGGCGCAACTCGCCTCTCCACCGTCCAGCTCCTTCTCGTGTTCGAACAGTCGCCGGAGGTTCGAGTCGCTTTTCAAAGTTTCCGATTTCTAGGTGCTCTCGGCAGGGCGATTCGTCGTAAATCAATGCCTGCTCTCTGTTCGGTTCCATTTTGTAAGAGTATATCTCGTCGATGTTACGCGAGCGATTGCGTAAAAAGTATCGTTTCCAGTTACGATCGAAGTGGCGTTCGAGTGTTGCCAGTAAATGCAAAAGTTCCTGCGACACTTGTCAAATGTCTACAATTGCAAATACAGGCGACTAGATACCATCTAATGTTGCAAACGTATAAGATTCTAAAGAATCAACGGTTGCGAGTATCGGAATATAGTAAACGGAACTTTTTTTTCTCATTTTCACGGATTCTTTCGAGAAACGCCCAAATAAAAGAGATATTCCATATCTCGGTGTATTTCTCTCGCTTCGTGAGCCATTTCTCGAGTTTCTGCGACGCCTTCACGCGCAACACCGTGGTGCGAGGATTTGCGGTTACCACGACAATTGATTTACACGCAAACATTTGCCCCGAGGACGAGTCACGGGCGCGCGCGTGCGCACACACAGCCGTTCACGTTCGTGGGAAACAAGAGGAACGTGTAGCCGGACATCTCCGGCCAGGAATCACCCTCTTCGTCGATCGTATACAATCCGTAATTGTTGTTCCACCCCGTTGCTTTAGCCGAAGATTACAACGCGATCTTTCAGGGAATTGGGATTCTCTCTATCGACGTTGCTCTACACCACCTCTACTACCACCAGCACCGCTGTCTCGATGAGAATCGAATCGAGCCTTCGTTGTCGCTCCGGAATCCGATTGGACGAGAGGTGGAGAGTAAGAGGAATAATAGATGCGACTAACGCGATTCGACGAAGAGAGAGAGAGAGAGAGAGAGGTGTAGCAGAAGTAGCACCAACGGCGAGATGCTTCCGATTCTAGGAGTTATTTCGGAAACCGCCATATCCGAGATCTGATCGGATAAATTCTATTAGCAGTCACTCGTTTTATCCAACACTTTTCTTATTTCTTTCTAGCTTCGCTCGAGATCGGCGTTCTTGCTTTATCGCGGAAAATCATGTCCTCTCTGTAATCGATATAAAAATTACCGAATCTAATACAATTTTTTGTTCTCTTTTTATTCCAACCATTTTCGCTGATATTACCCATCGTCGGATAACTAACGATTATCGCGAAACCATTTTTAAGTGCGATCGATTAATAGAAAGAGACTTAAGGGCCCTCGTGACTGCGGACGGTTCTCGTTCATCACCTGCGATTCACTCGGAAAAAAAGCTTTCACAGCTTTTATGTACATGCGCGAAGACGGAGCCAAGATAAAGGAGAAAACAGTAAGAGGTCGGTCTATCTTTCTTTATTCTTCTCCCTTGGCGAAAGGAAAACTTTCTACCTCCTTTACCGGCGTACCACGGTATTCGTTAATAATCGATTATGAAAGATGACGGTTTCTTGTATCGACTCGCCCACACTGCCAGAACTTATTGTTTTAAAGAAAGTTTAAATTTATCTCGAACTTCTTGCCACGAGTTTGGCCCGCCTCGAAATAATCCCTCATTCATCATCCGTACCCACGAATTCTGTAACGCGCGCGACTACCGGGAAAAGAAGATAGCGAGCAGGGTGAGAGAGACGAAGAGGCAAGGTAGTAGCTCGTACGCGGATGTTAAGCCGTGATTAGTTGTTACGCGGTACGAAAGGGTAATCCGTTGTTCCTTCATTTTTATAACCCCCACGCGCGTGTTAAGCCTGCGATTTTAGTAAATACCTACGTTACTTCCTGTTTCGCTTGCAGCAGCGTACGTAAAACGACCTTATGTGCATTGTCCTGCTAATGAATTATTCTGGAAAGTCGAATAAATACCATCGAGATTTATACATCGAGTCATTCGAGAGATTTCACGTACGGTATCTGTCCCGAAACTTTGCTACGCCCTAGGCGTGGCGTTGAGATATGATCCTAATCACTGCACTCAGATTTACGTTCAGATACGTAATATTTAGTGCTATCGGATGGGTCATAAGGTTTCGAAGCGAAAGCTTTTTTGCGAGAGACTCGATAAGGGTGACGTTTGTTCGTGTACGACGGAAAACGTTGAAGCTCGTAATGAGAAAGTTATAGAGAACGAGGGAGTGCGCGACTAAAGTGCGAAGAAACGCGTTGCATCGCGTAGCTGTGTGGAGCGATACCTTGTCAAATTTTCTCTCGATAATTCTTACTTATGCAGCTTCTACGTGTTAAACGTTGAATGAACTACTTTACGTCGACGCTCTATTTTTCTTCGCCTAGTCGCGTATAGTACTTTGTGACGAAATAAAGAAAGTTCGCTTCAAGTTTTCGAAGGGAAATAGAAAAAAGAAAAATTGGAGGCGGGAGGAAAGCTCTCGCTGTTCGATTCTTACGAGGTTCTAAAAAGAAAACGTCGTTCTCGCATCTTCGATTTTACGGTGAATCGCTTCGTTTTGCACGTTTAGAGAGTAAATCAGTGTAAGTGGGTGAGAAGGATCCCGGTACGGTCTAAAGACCATGGAACAAGGGGGAATGATATCGATGGAGGGTTATCGTCGCTATATCACCGGTCCAAAGGTCGGCTGTGAGGTACCTAAGCTGTTCTCGCGGAAACTTTATTGCCGGGCGAGCCAATTATAGGGCAAGTAGGATGACTACAATGTAGTATCGAACGCTCTCAAACGAATCGACTTCTCAAGACATCGCTCGACTATCCAGGGTGCCTTGGATAAAGTATTACAACCTCTGTACCTCGATCGAATTAACCAAAAGATATTTCCGAAATACGAGCAACTTGTATCTTATTTATTTACCTCGACGATGACATCATCGTTCTAACTCAAATTCCTATTTATTCGAAAGTTTGTCATGGCAACGAGTAAAACTGAACGATAACATTTCCTACCTCGCATACAAAAACGTCTTGTTTTCTAGGAAACGATACGTTCAAGAGCGTATCGTTCGATGTAAAGAAAATCGTAGATAAGGGAATTATGTAGGTTGACGAAATAAAGAAAAAAAGGCGAAAGTTGAATAATACGATAGCAGATTAGGACCGACGTGGTTGCAATAATTTTCATGAAAAATAATGTAGGCCAGTATATTACATCGAATGTGCTTTTCTTACCTTCTGAAGAAAGTTCATTTCGCAAGCTATCCAGTTTCGGGAATTCATCTCCGGACGATCTCGAGACACCCTAAGGTTCGTTCGTCCCTCTTGGCAGCTCCGCGAAACTCGTCTGAAACTCCCTTGTCCTTACACCTCGACCCTTTCTCTCGACAGGCGCCGCAAGAAGCGGCAATAAACGTCAGAGCCTAGTGGTAATTAAAAGTAAAGATACGCCGACAAAAGCGAAAAACTAAACAAGTGGAAAAAGAAAGAAGGACGATCGCCGCGAGAAGAATACGAAAAGAGATGGAGAGAATTACGGAGAGAAAAGAAAATAACTCTCCTCTTTTATGAAATATCGAGAGAGCGAGAGAGAGAGAGAGAGAGAGAGAGAGAGAGAGAAAATGCTCGCTAAAAATATCGAAGGACAAAGCACGAAAGTTATTAAATTGTTCCCGTTTCGGGCCAAAAAAGGAGTTTGAACATTTGCATGAATTCGGAAAGTGGCAACGAATCAGCGATGAAAGTAAAGGAAAGACTGTATAACAGAGAGAGAGAGATAGAGAGAGAGAGAGAGAGAGAGAGAGAGAGAGAGAGAAGAAGGAGGGAGGGAGGGAGAGAGTCGTAGTAATGACATAAAAGGCACGTGAATCCTTTTGCATTTATATGGAAAAGCCTTGCGAACCTGAACAGTCGACTTGGGTTTACCGTGGCTGAAAGGAAACTTAAGAAACATAAAGTAACTTTACCTTTCTCTTCCACCCATTCCCTTATTTCCACGCGTTTCCATCCAGCAGCACGGTCCCTTGTGCTTTGCTTTCTCATGGCCATTCGCACAGAGCTTTTGGTATGGTATTGTAAGGTGAAAGCTTGTTTGACGAAGTGAGATTCGCGCACCAGCCGTACTTCGTTCCCCGATTCTTTCGTTTCTCCTCGCCGTAACTCGACTTCTCGTGAGAGGATCTTTCATAGCTTTTGTGTGTCACTAGACAGAGATATTAAATTACACCCTTATATAGTTTACCCTATTGCCAGCTCGCCCCATTGACGTTTCTCCTAATTCAAAGAAATGTGCCGAGATGACGATCGGGCAAAAAATTCGACGCAACAGCGTTACGCGATAACTTTGAAATAAAATTGTATATGAGAAGATAGATCGTGTTTTCGACGATTAAAATTTTGGAAAAATACGAGAAAAACAAACGAAGAGCATTTAATTCGAAAGCTAGTTGATCGATAAATAAATGAAAGTGGAATGTTTTGAAAACTGGATAGGAAATCGAGGCCAGCTGCAGAAACATGTGATTCGTCGGTGCTAATCTACGTGCCAAGTCAAGAACGTGACGTCATTGAATATTTAAGACCGCAGGAGAGAGACGCTGCACCCTGCCGTTTTCCTCGGCATCATAGCTCGCTCTTCCTCCTGTTCGACCTAAGCGACCCCTTTTCACTCGTCCTCCTCTTTTACCCACTCGTAAGAGGCAAGCCCCAAGACTTGCAGGTTTTCATATGCAAATGAAAGTTCGCGCGCAACCGTTTGCTTCGTCGAAGCTTCTCTCTTTCTCTCTCTCTCTCTCTCTCTCTCTCTCTCTCTCTCTCTCCCTCTCTCAGTCTCTCCAACTCTACGTTGTGTGCGCATCACAAGTCCATTTCCATGTGTGTTGACCGTTTTGAGGCAGAGACAGCTTCCTTCCTAACCTCTCCTAGCCTGTATGTGTGTATGCTTCTTCGACGAACGCTTAAAGTATACATAAGCTACCTACTACCAGCTCTACGTTAGAGCGACTATGTTGTCTTCGTGGGCGGGAGAGTTCGCTCCACAGAGAAAACTTTGCCGACGAGAGAGAACCCTCGATTACGAAGACCAGGATCCCTTCCAAAGGGCTTTCGAGCGAGACAAGAACGATCGAAGGAACTCTTCCCACGTCACAACGGCGATTCCGTCCTTCTCGAGCATTACTTTGGCAGACTCTAATTATTATCGTGTAAGATTTGATACGTTCTAATTAATCCGTTGAATGAGAGTTGTTATCATTAGGAATGATATTACATGATCCTTCGCATAAGATCATACATTAATGAAATTAACGCTTGGACGAATGTATTTTCCAATACGGGTGGTGTCTCTTAGAAGTAAATGGTATCGCGCGAATTTTCTCGAGTACGCGGTAGGAAGCGTCGATCTCAGTTTCCGTCGAAGCCGGAAATACTCTTTTGACGCATTAACTAACCGGAGCTATATGGGCGATGTCGTAAAGGGAAAAAACGAAAAAAAAAAAAACGAAGAAGGATGAGAGGAAAAGATACCGTCGGGGGAGGGGGCAGTTACTCGTTCGGGTGTCGCACGAAGCAGAAAAGAACAAAATCGACCGTAACTTTGACGACTTTGCAGTCAATTTGAACGTCGATGAAATACCTATTTCTAGTAGGGAAGAGCGAAGATCGGACATGAAAAGGAAGACGACGACGAGGAGGAGGAAGAAAAAGGGAGAGAGGGTAGGTAGGTAGGTAGGAGCATTGTTTTCCCTCGATAAATTCTACGATGGAATCGAACGAGAAGGTCTTTGTCTTTGGATCGAGATATAGATAGATAGATAGAGAAAGATGAGGAGAAAGTGTAAGAAAGAGGGAAGGAAGAGCTCTTTCGTAGCGTTCGCTCGCTATCGTAGTTGGAGCACGATCGTAAAAGCGCTTACGCGACGTTACGCTCGAATCGAAGTGTATCCGCCGCGCGCAGATACGCGCCACCCCAGGAAAAACAAAGAAGTCGAAATCCTGCCAAAGTTTCTCGCGGATCTCGCGATAGCTTCTTCGCGTTATTTTCATTATTGTTTCGGTCGCACACGAGCAACGATACGAACGAAACGCTTTCGCTTTAACGACGCGATCGAACGTACGTGTTGTAGTAGCGCGAGATAGGTAAGCTGCTGGTGGGTGGATAATATCCACCGAGCACCCAAGTAAATCGTTCCTATTGCCCCGAGGCTGTAAAACGAGCGACGATGCTTTCGGAATGCTTTCGATTTGTGGTGAGGCACGTACGACACGCACGCGTTACGTGTGAAGATCTCGAGCAAAGTAAACTCTCGACGCTACCAAAGATATATACGTCGGTGTCTTCCCTTTTTTCTTTCTTCTTCGTTTACTTTTTTTCCTTTCTTTTCTTTTTTTTCCGAGTCTAGCGAGCCGACGAACGAGAAAGTTCGTTCCCAAAGGCGTGTTTACGGAAGAAGCGGATAAGCGCGAGTACTCGTTGCAGAGTGCGAGAGCGACATCGATTTTCTGCCAGCGGCCTTATGCTAAATAAAAGAAAACACCGTGCGAAAAAGCCGACGCGTGTACGAATTATCGGAAAAATAATAAACGCTCCGGTCAAACGTTCGCCGATTTTCGTAGCGTTGTGCCTGCACGCTACGTGGATTGATGCGGGTAAGTTCGCCAGTTCGTTGCATCTGTGTGTGGACCTATATACGCTACATGCATACATATATATATGCATATATATATATATATACACACACACACACACACACACAAGCATATCCGCGTAGGCGCACAGAATTATGTAGGAGAACGGCAACGGCACGAAGCCGTTCGACGTGTAAAGGTTCATGGAAATCACGGCTCTGGCTCTGCATATGTATGATTTAGCATTTTCCAGGTCACGTAAAGGGTATCGTTTAAGTTCACGGGCTATCAAATAATATATCCGAGCCGAGGGTCGTGCCACGAAATTGAAGATTCATCTCGCGGAAAAAGGCCGTGAGCGAAGGACAAGGAACGCGGAAGGTAGACGGGCAGTCTTCTTCTACATCGAGATCGAATGATTTTAAACGAAACGACTGGATTAATCGTTTCGACGTGCTCGAGCGTCATGATTTCGACATTTCGAAGCAGAGACGAAAAGAGCTTCGAGATTATTATCTCTATGACCAGGAAACTTGAAACGTCCGAAACGTTGAATTCGGCTGTTCTTCGAAAAAAGAGAACCTCAAATTTCTGTCAAATGCCGAATAAAACAAAGCGGAGAAGGCCTGAAAGAACGTTCGTATCGTGGAAATCGTCGTTGGTACGGTATAACAAGTTATTTACAAGTACCCAAAAAATTTCGTTAAATTATGGAACTCGTACGCGGCTCGAATTCTTCGAAGGATCGTTTACGAAGAAACGAAGAAAAGTGAAGTGCTCTGGCTTTTGGGAGTGCAAGAGAAACTATATTACTCGCGCACAAAGTGAACTGCATAGCTCGGCCATTACGGTACACGAAATTCCGGCGCGGCATAACGCACAATGGAAAACGTTGGAACGTGATTGCGAGAAGAGTACTCTGTCGACTCCCTTCTCGACATTAATAAGTCAGTGTCAAGCGCAAGTGCCGGCTTGGCGGGCATAAATTTCTAAACTCTACTGCGCGAAATAGGCACGACAACAGCGCGTGGATCTGTCGGGAACGCGACGAGGCTCGACATATTTTTCTCATGTATTATATAACATGAAAATTCTGTTCCGCTGGATCGAGATTGAAGAAAGGAAAGTATCTACTTAAATTTACTCGCGCTGAATAAAACTTCTAGCTCTTTCTCTCGTTGTCTTTCGTCGTTAAGAATATCGCGACGAAGTCTCGACAATGCTTTCGACTAATTCGTAGAAAGGATCGGAAATTCTCAAAGTCGATAGTTTCGTGGTCGCAATCGACGTCAAGAAACTCGCGCATTATCGCGGCGAGAACGCGTTCTAACGGCACCGAGGGTTCGTCCTACCTGGAAGAAAATGAAACCCGGTGCAAGTTGAGGTTGAATTTATACGATAACTAAATATGAACCAGCACATTGCCCTTTTCTACACCGTAGAAACAAGGGTCGTCCCTTGTCAGTGAGCTCGTTCCGCCGTATTCGCACGTGTTAAGGGGATAATTTGTGAACGACGTAGAATTGCTGGGAAATAAGAGACGACAGGGCTCGGAAGAACATCTACCTTCTTGAACCATGGTCCATAAAGAGACGAAGAGCTTTCTACGGCATCGCAACTAGTGCTCGCAAACGAGTGGCGAGAATGCATTAGAGACAAAAACTTTTAAGCAAGAATTTAAAGAGACAAGTAATAATATAATCGCAGATAAAGAATACGCTAGATGGCACCAAGGTCTCGTTCGAGGACAATTTGCGATTCTCTTTTTCAAGCGGGATATATTAAACGATACGAATGGCGGAGATAGCGAGAGATAGAAACGGATGGAGTGCACGATCGAAGTCTGGATAACGAAGTGATTTACGCACGAGCACCGAACGATCCGAGCGAGCTTCTTTGCGCGCGTGCTCCGAACGTTAATTCCATCGCTATATCATGACCCGATGGCATGATTAACTCTGGAACGCAGGCGCCGGTTTGATTCCAACAGGAAAAGTTTTCGCGTATCAATAGAGTACGCTGACCAAGAACGAATGTACCTGTAGGAACAATCGTAAAGGGCATACAGTCCAGTTTACTAGGATCACAGACTATCTTCCTCTCTCTCTCTCTCTCTCTCTCACACACACACACCCCTCTTTTTGATTTATCATCCAATATTTGAGTGCGGAGCTTTTCAATCAAGACCGGAGTTTACACAACAGCCTGCGGCTTCGCTCGACTTGATTCAATGGTGCAGCCGAAGCCATGTAGACGAAAGCAGAGACAAACAACCCTCTCGCAACCTCTGCTCCTTTATTTCTTTTTCTTCGGACGTACTCCCGCGGAGATCTTCCACATTGGGATCTTCGTTTCCAATGTGCCGATAACTTTGCGAACAAATTCTAGGATGATCTTCCTTCGTGAAATTACGATAGAGACCTTTCGAGAATACGATTTCCTAGCTCGACGGGGAGAGGCAATTCGAATAGACGAAGAACTCGAAAAACGATTAAAGCGGATATCCGCTTAAATCCATATTTCTTAGCTATTTCTTTCTTACAACCGTATGCGAACGAACCGTTTCCTCTGACCCGATTTCTCTACGGTACGACTTGGCAGGCCTTTGTAGAAAAGTTTTATCAAGGGAAAGGTGACGAAGGATACGTTTTATTCTTCAAGTAGCACCACGTTCGTAAAATAATGTGGCACCTACGCCTTGCTCGACGTACAATGTGACACATTGTAAGTAGAGGGGTGAGAAGGAGCGTGAGCGGGGTGAAGAAGTAAAAGTGGGAGAAAGAGGAGGAGGAGGAGGAGGAGGAGGAGAAGCGTTAGGTCCGGGATGTTCCACCGGGATGTCGTGGAATAGGGACGTCAAAATATATGGCGCTGTGTGACAGCAAGACAAAAAATAAGGGGGAAATATGATAGTTGTGTAGCCTGTTATTTCGCTACGGACGGAAAGAGAAAGACGAGGAAAGGGGAGAGGAAAGGGTGGGAGAGCGGAGAGAAGGGTACGTACGAGGCGTACATAGGAGAGGGTCGACCAAAGACAGGGATGTACCGTGCAGTAAATAGGATAGAGGAAATGAAGAGAGATGGAGAAAGACGGGGGAAAGAAGAAACGGTCGACAACGAGGGACTTTCCTGTCTTTCCTCCGATGTGTATCCGTTTGCGCCGTTCCTCTCCGACGAAAGCGACGCGTTCCTTCGCGTATATAGCACAGCATCGCACGATCGCATTCGCGCATGCATTTGGATGCGGGCGTTACCGCGACCGTTTCTAAACGAAATTAGTTAACGCGACGATACGAATGAACGTGATCAAAGGAGCCTCGGTGGATGTGCCACAAACCACGATATTTTTCATTCGAAAATACGGTTTACGCGTTAGAAGAGCAGGAAGATCGAATAAACGTAAAAGTGGAAAGATTATTTCTGTTGGTAAAGTCATCGGAGGCTCGTACATATAAACGCTGCCCGATGCAGGCTCGATCGTTGGAATTTTATTTCTACCTCGTAAATTATGTTTTAGCAATATCAGCCACCGAGCGTTGACGGCAGGCGTGCATTATTATCAATCATGCTGGCAGGAAAGTGAGAGGCAGAGCCGTGCTAGTTAGCGTTCGTATCGGCGAACCCATCGTTCGTCCAGTTCGGACCGTGAATAAGTAATCAGAGCCTGATGAAAAGTGTCATCCCGCGGGATTTACGAGCGTTTCTGCGACCCGGAAGTGTCAACTCGCGTCGTATCGCATCGAGGTGATCACGGCGAGCCCCATTTTTAAGTATGGCGAATAACTTGACGTACTGCAGGTAATTTAAAATGGATAGGAGGACGATACGAAACTACGTTGAGATTTTACAACGTGCAAACTTGTGCATGATTATGAAGAATCGTTTAGCGGACGCTTTGACTTTCACGAGAGTTTACGAGTTTTCTGGGAAAGATCCATGGCTGTCCGAAACGTCCGTCATCGTTCCACGAGTTATTTCCACGAAAGAAATTAAGAAGCACCATTACCGTCCGGCGTAGGTCGTTCGGAGCCTACACCTTTCCGACGCAGTTTCCTACCCGGTTATGGAGACGCATAGTGCCAGAGACGCATCACCGTCGTACATCGCCCGTTAAAAAGTACAAAGGTTGACATAGAAACACTCTTAGGTGAGATATCTCAATGTGCTGCCGCTCTTGCTGGTGGGTAAGGAACACGGAAAGAAAGAGAAAGGTGAAAGCAGGGTAGTCGAGATAAAAGGGAGTGGGAAAGTCTTTTAATAACGGTCCGGAGCGGCGTTACTGGGCCTCGCGAAGCTAGTGCTTTCTTAAGGCGGCTGGTAAAGTGCCCTTGGTGCAGTGCTCCCGGCAATATCTTCCGATTACGGTTAAGTAAAGACCCAACCTTAACTTTCCTCCGAAGCGAGGTATTCCTGCAGTCTGCCTCTCTCTCTCTCTCTCTCTCTCTCCCTCTTCCCCCCCCCTCTCTCTCTTTCTCCTCTTCTCTTCGTCTAGTTCCTGCTAAATCCGATAAGACGACCGCACTGCCGTGCTACGGTCAAAATTGCAATCAACCAACGATCTTAAATGAGGCCACGAAGTCGGCCATGGAGATTGCTAATCCATTGCGGAAAAGAGAAGAAAGAAAATAAATGAAATTGCGAAAGACGTGACTTCATAATGTGCTTTACAATCTCCGGAGAATCACGACTGATCGATATTTATAATATTGTCAGGAACTTTATAAGGCACGGTCGGAATCAGGAAGATTTTGCGAATCAGAGTAGCGAAAAAAAAGATCAGCAATATGAGTCGTAGTTCGTCGCGATTCCTTCCAAAGATGGAACGTGATCGTTCTTAATGAGAAAAAGTCACACGGAAGATATCATCAAAAAGATACGACAACGACGTTCTCGTCGATCGAATTTTCACTTTTATCCATCCGAGAGATACTACGATAACAAAGCGTAAAGAACGGTCGGTGGTAATTTATTTTAATTGGATAAAGTGCGGCCATTAATAAGTAATTCGCGATCCCGAGGAAGGCGGTCGCGTGCTCCTGCTTGCCAAGGATGAAACAAAGAGAGATACAGATAGCCATTTTTTGTTCTCGCATCTCTCTCTCTTTCTCTCTCTCTCTCTCGTCCACGTTTCTCGACATTTCTCCAAGTGACTTTCTCGCTCAACTTGCTTGCCAGAGAAAGGATGAAGAAAGGAGAAGGAGAATAAGAGAAGCGAAAGGTGGAGATGGTAGATCTTAATGGCGCTTATTACTCTCACAGGGGAAGCCTCCTAATATATACCCTCTATTTTTCGTCCGCGGGGAAATCAGGCGCGTAATAGTGTATAATTAGTTATATAGTCTGTTCGTAACTTAACCGTGCATTATGCACGATCAAAGTGACAAAGAAACTCATCCTTTCTACGTGCAAGAAAATACGATTACGTCTCGCGAGCGCGGCCAATTTTTTTTGGGATCGAACGAACGATGCACACGGTTCTCTTCGTTCTATTATTCACGACTTCTTCGAACATAGATATCGATAGTCAATAGGAATTATTGATATTTATATTCCAGTCATATTTTATTTTTATGACGCGTTCTCTCTTTTGGAGAGGTAGAGCCAACGGAATAGAAAGAGGGACGTCTTATCGCGAAGGTGGTCTAGAGAAACGTATGGAGTAAAGAGGGGTTCGAAGTTAGTGGGCGTAGTGGCGGGTGGATTTGCGGGAGCCGCAACCCTTGGGAGTCTCTCAATTGCCTGGCCCTGCAATTATACGTTTGAGCAGAGCCACTATCTCCATTAATGTGCCGGACTCCGAACTGAAACCTTGGCGAGGTCGAATGGTGGTAGTCGAGGTATAAGAGTACCGTGCACGACCCACGATCAACACCACCACCACCATCGCCTTTCCGCGAAATATCGTTCGCTATACCCTGACCCCACGACCACACGCCCGTGTATTTAGTTATACAATACATCCCCGATCGACCCTCGCTATCTCGATTACCTACGATACTATGGGGCCATAGTTAGTTCGGTTAACGGTAACGTTCGATTCGTCGTGCCAATGTAATTCCTAGACTATCGAAAATTATCTCGAGAAACTTTTCGACAGGAGGATATTGAAAAATTGACGTAACAAGGTCGAATCCACCGGTGGTGCTAGGAACAAATGCAAAGAGCTTTCGAAGGAGAGAGGGGAAGCAAGCAAGAGAAAAGTGGACGAAGCTGCCATTAACTTTCCCTCTTTCTCCGAAAAAAAGAAAGTTACTTAAGGAGAGAATATAACGGCGAAAGAAAAAACGGTCTCGCCTTCTTAAACGTTAATTAGCTCTGCCCGTGGATTAAACTAATTCCCGTCTGCCGTAACGAAGGGTATTAAACCTCGGTGAGGGCGCGAAAGAGAGGGAAAAAAATAAGGCGAAGAGTAGCCTCGGAACATTGAATATTAGAACAAGAATCTTATCGATTTTTTATCGACGCACGAACTGTACCTAATATTTTTTATTTTATATCGACCAAGTATAAAGTCCAAGAAAGTATGTACTAAAAGGGATTACTGAGAAATCCCTTCCGAAAGAAAAAGAAAGGACGTACCTGACAATAATTCTTGGTTAAATCAACTCGGTTCAATTTCTTTCTCTCGGCTGTAATTTCGTGGAAGACTTATCGGAGAAACGCCACAGTGGCTAAGCGCGTCAACGCTTTGGCATTCTTTCGATCAGACCAGACCGTATTCTCTCCGCGCCATTCTGGATACATCCCAAGATGGAGAGGCACAATGTTGTGCGTCGTTGCGACGACGATGCCATCCGACGTCTACTCACACGCATCCCATACATACGTACTCGCTGGATGGACGCCCTTCTAGTTGACGCTTCGCATGGCTCACCGAAAGCTTTCACGGGATGGCGAAGGGTGTACGCCCCGCCGGTAAATGCAAACATTTCTGCGGCTCGAGTGTACGGGACAGACGCCGATTCTGAGTGGACTGGTTCGAGAGCGAGCGAAAGAGAGAGAGGGAGAGAGAAGGGGGGAGGGAGTTAGAAAGAGGTTTAGATGGATCCATTGTGTTCCTGACCAAAGTTCGAACATCGAAAAACCCTACTATCAACGTCGACCACGCAAACGCGAAAGAGGGAACAACAGCAAGCAAACGAAGGGCACGCAAGGAAAGAATGAATTTTCCGTGGTACTTGAGAGAAACTACCACAGACTTTTAGGAAAGTTCTCCATTCCTTCCTCTCCTGCCTTTCATTCGCCTGGCTCTTGAAGAGACGTCTTTTGAGTAACTTCAAGTTCCACTTAATAGCACGAACGAAATAAAATGTCGTAAAAACGGGCAAAACAATCCGAACGAAAATTACGCTCGGAGTTTATATAAAGTGCGCTGAGGGCGTGGACGAACCGACGCGTAAAATAAGATCATAGATGTGTGCACGTGCGAGCGCGTGTTATACCCGGTTATTGTCTACCTTACAGTCGTTAACAACCATATAAAATGGCTTTACCGTATTCGGAATATATACTTTTTTTCTGATATAGAGAAAAGTACGAACGCATTAAAATAGACAGCTTTACGATATTATTGCATGATGATCCATAAAAAAAAAAATAACCCTTTAGATACCGTATAATTTATCTCGGCGGTACCTGCTAGATCGCAGATAAAGAACTCTGTAACTAAAAATGAATGTAATTATTTATTTTTAAAAAAAATATACGAAAGCATTGACTAATTTAAAAGTTTTCTTTTGTATGGTATGTTTCAAAATATGATTCCACACAAAGGGCCATTTTACACTTGATTAATTATATTAATTAATTTTCAAGTTCAAACTACATACGCATTTTGTATATACGGCGCTGACGCGCCCGACGACGCAAAGCGCGCATTAACGCGTTTATGGCATCTAAAAGGTTAAATGAAAAAAACACAAAGTTAAAGCCTCGTTTAACAGCACTGATGTACCGACATTTTCACGAAATGACGAGAAAGAGTCAAAATTCGTAATTATACCTCGCTCCTTTCCTCTAATTCTACTTGCGCTATCATCACAATGTCTTGCGGACTTCGTTCTAGGATTATACGCGCAAAAGTCCGCGAGTTTAATGTCGTTTCGTTCCTCTCATTTGTGATTCATGAAATTCGCCGGAACTTTCTTCCACCAATCAGACCCGAAAGCGAGTCACTGTGATCTCATTTCAACTGTCCCATGGGCGCGTCTCGAATATTCGGGCTTAGGAATAGACGAGTATCGAAATTCATCTCTGAGAAGATCGTTCGGCAAATCGTTCTTCTAGGACAAACGTCTTCTGATTATATTTTATTCTCAGAAGAATCGCTTTATTATTTTTTATCTCGGACGTCCGAGTACTTGTGGGGGAATACAATACAGTAGAAATGTTTAAACGTAATTTACTTACCATAATAGAGAAGAGAGAGCGCTCCCCGCTGAGGTCGTCATTATATTCTTCGTTATCGACTACTTTTGGAAATTATAATGATAGGCACTCGGAGCCCAGAACGGAAAGGGAAAATTTTACATCGCGGAGTGAGCAAGTAATTGGAATCGCAGGGAGAAATTGATACCGCGATAACAAAGTTGATGACATGCATGCGATACTCTGGATTCTTCAAGAAGAAGACAACTCCAATGGTACGCTCGGAGGGAAGATAAAGAAGGACGAAAAAGGGGAGCGAAGACAAGAAGAAAAACAAGAAGAAGCGGAAGAAGAGGAACAGGAGGAGAAGGAGAGAGAAAGAGACGGAATAGAAGCAGAGCTTGCTATCGACTTCCTCCAAAAGGCGTCGCTGTAGGAAGGAAGTCAAGTCGCCCAGAAGCGTCTTATTTAAAAGTTTGTATCGGGGCAAAGAGGAAAGAAAGAGAGAAAAGGACGCAAGGAGAGTTTCTGCGCGAGCAGAAGGGATAGACGCAACGGAGCTAAATTGTCCGTGAGTATCCTGGGGCCAACGAGGAAGTGCCAGGGGTTCGGTAATTTATCCGAAAGTACTGTGAGTAAGACGAAATGGGACAAAAAAATGAAGAATGAATCGGGCCTTAATGAAAAGCAATTCACTGATCAAGTCTCCAAAAAGAGAATGAGGGAGAAAAAGAGTGAATGAGTTGTCTCGTGCCTTGCAAAATCTACCTACCGAATGCACACCGAAGGAGTTCTAGTATTAAGTACCCCTTGAACTCTGACGAATACTCGTCTATCTTTCATCTCTCTTTTCTCCTACAATTTTCAGTTTCTTCTTGGCTTCAGAATACCCTTTTAATGATCTAATTTCGTTTCGTCATCGTTCAAATATACCATTGTGTTCGAGCTCGCTAGAATTCTTGTGTGATATTTAATCCTGCAACTTCCTCAAAGGGAAGCAGGAGTGTACACGATAGATGCCTTTATTGCACGTTCGTCGCTTTGATCGATTCAATTACAGCTACCTCCGAATTGAGGTGTAATCCACGTTTGAGTATTTTTCTGGTTCTCGCTCTCTTAAAAATTGAAACTGGAACAAGAGACCGGCCACGTTGAAAGATACATTAGTCGTGAGGTCCTTTAATTACGGTATTCTGAGCACAGCTATATTGACCTTTTGAAAATCAACGAAGTAGATATATCTAGGAAGAAGCCCAACCCCGGTTTTGTGCCTATACGCGAACACGTACCAATAGTGGATACGTCCGTACATGCCCGCGCACATACGCACCCACATGCGCTCGCGATTATGACGAATACTCTCGTGTTTGATTCGTATACATCGCAGCATACGTCCGAGCGATGGTCGATGAAGAGCAGCAATCAAGATCACGAGTCATACGTTTTGTAGCATTCGCTTGTCACACGTTCTCTCGGCTGACTGAGGATTTTTGCAGAAACTACTCTCGTTTTATTCATCGTTCCCGAAGAAAACTACAACCGACATTGATTCGACAATTTGACTATTATACGAGGAAAAAAATATATTGACGGAAAGGTGGAAGAGCAAAGACAACGACTGAAAATGATTTGACGTAAAATCAAAGAATGACTTTTCGAGTCTCGAGCTTATATATATATATATATATATATATATATATATGTATATATATATATTCAGTTTCGCTTACGTATTTACAGTTCGAAGGCACTTTTGGATTAAAATTTTCACGACGTTCGGTATATCGAAAGTTTGAAAGAACTTTCAGCTCGTTCTGAAAATCAGTCGAGGCGTAAGCTCGAGGATGAAAGAGAGGAAAGATGAACTACGAATGTTACCTATAGGCCGAGCAATAACGAGAAACCAAGCAGGAGAGCCGAGGGGGACCTAGAACGAGGGAACGGGGTGTTCATTTAGCTATGTTTGTTCTTGCTCATCCGTTTCCCAGTGGACACGTCGCAGGAAGACCGCGTCGATGTTGCGACTTAATTATACGCCATTCAGAGGCGTGTCCCTTGCACAAATCGCGCAGCCATCCGTGTCCGGACGAAGGCTACCGTACTCTAAGGACCGCGAGCTCGCAGGGGGACATGATACCTGTGTGCGCGCGCTCGTGTGTATGCGTGTGTACATGTATGCTTCTATACACGTACGTAGGCAGCATACGGATACGCGCGCGCGCGTATAAATGTTTAAATTTAGATGTATGTGTTATAAATGTGTATAAATGTCTACAGGGATGCACACACGCGCACACGCACAAACACGATCGCATATAACGTCGTTCGCCAATATTCGACCTTGTGAATTATTCAAGACATACCTACTCTGGCGCGACTTAACCCCCGAGCAGCTTTCCTACGAAGTTAGACAAGATAAGGGTGGGACAATGAGCGACAATTTCAAGCACTCCTAACGACGAGCGTCTCGTTATACAAGAAGTTATGACGGATTTGATAGGACGTGGAATTCTAATAACGGGCTACTACGAAGGTTATATTACTTGATAACGATGCTCGTCATTTGCCGTGCTATCTTTACGCTGCCGATGACGAATATGTGAGAAAGAGTAACAACGAATCAATGGAAGTCAGGATCAACGCTCTTACCGCTGTTACTCCTATCTCCCGAAACAACCGTTAATTAACCTTACAAAGTCAAGTCACAAATATCAAAGCAGTCGCGAGTACAAAGTCCTTTAAATATCGAAACGCTTTGACGTTCGTTAATGGAATATTAATGAAAACGTGACAAATGTTGATAAGAACGTAAACGAAAATGGCATTAATGCGGTACGAGTTATACCAAAAATAAAGATGCATCTTTCTAGGCACGCCGAAGAGATCGAAATAACAATTCGCATAGATACGTAGAAGATTTGAGCATCTTTGTGTTATCGGAATAT
This sequence comes from Vespula pensylvanica, assembly GCF_014466175.1. Taxonomy (NCBI): domain Eukaryota; kingdom Metazoa; phylum Arthropoda; class Insecta; order Hymenoptera; family Vespidae; genus Vespula; species Vespula pensylvanica. The sequence goes on from NC_057697.1 coordinate 264,470, forward strand.
TAACAAATTTCTCCCATCGCACTCAGCCGGATGAACCGCTAAACTGTTCGTATATCATATTTATGTCATCTTCGAAATTGCTTTGACGACGGCGAAGTTACGGAATAGATATCGGCTTTCACGGGTAACGTTACGGACCTCTTCTTTAGTCGATCGCAAGGGAAGGTGAAAGAAAATGTTGCAAGTTGGGATATATGTAGGAATATTCGACGTAACATGTTTGAAATAGTGTTGGACGGTGATGCGGTAAAGCGGTCTGCCAATAACGCGCACTCGCGCGCATCATGCGAAGGAAGTGTGGAAGAGAGAGAGAGAGAGAGAGAGAGACCTTTGTGTTGGTCGAAGGTACGAGGCGACGAAGCATCGTATAGTTCTCCCTTGACACCCCTTACTTCGGATCCATAGCAGAACACCCTCTCTTTCTTTCTCTTTTTTTCTTACTCTAGAGCAAGGGATGCCTCGAGACTCTCACTCGACTGACTTCTACCTTGGTGAGAGAGCTCGGAAAAGCATCAAAGAAAAAACTAACGATGGTACTGCTCTAACCGTGCCTCTGCCACCACCTTTTCCGAGGCTGCCATTTGATTTGCGCAAAATCGTGAGGAATTGGAAACGATAATGTCTACCAACAGCTGTGTGGAAAATGGTTTTGAAGAAATTGCTAGGTAAAGGGATCGGAAAGTACCGATTAGGAAAGAGTCTACTTCGCCGTTGCACCTAAGCTCTTCTCCTTCTCACAGCCTGTGACGCTTCAAGAATCGGAATATATGTCAATCAATTTTTTAAATTGACCTAACAATCTTCCCCCGTCCGAAGGATAGGAGCCGAAATCTCTCAAATTTGTTTGCTGACTTGCTTCGAGAGGGAGAGAGAGAGTCTACTTGTTGGATACAACGAAGAACTTACATCTCGGGTTAAGTCAATTTCCAAATTTACGACCGACAAATTTACGGCCGACGATTATATGTTTACTTACGACTTCAATCAAGAGAGTAAGTTTGAAGAGAGTAAGAAAATTTGCAAAGAAACGAGGGGAAGGATCGACCAGATATTTTTTCAAGTCGAACTTTTGAACGAAGGATGAAGTATTTTGGGAAAAAATTTTTCCTTTTCGCAATCGCGCTTTGTTTATCTATCTCTCGTAGTTACTCGTCCTCGTTGAAAAGTTAAACTGGAAACAAGGAGGGGAGAGTTCTTAAGCCGGCGCACAGCATTTTAAAACAATGTAATTGTTAATTTGAAGGCGAAATGCAGTTTGAACGCAAAGTTCCCCGTTTGTTTTAAAGAGAATACGAGAGAAAGAGAGAAAGAGAGGAAAAGAGAGAGAGAGAGAGAGAGAGAGAGAGAGAGAGAG
>NC_057697.1:265923-303762 GCF_014466175.1 Vespula pensylvanica
GAGAGAGAGAGAGAGAGAGAGAGAGAGAGAGAGAGAGAGAGAGAGAGCGCGAGGGAGGGAGGGAGAGGGATGAAATGGAAGAGGTAGAGAAGAGAGATACGAAGATACGGAAGAGAACCGTAGGGAAGGACGGAAAGGGTAGAGCTGATGAGGAGGCGGAAGATGGTCGCAAAGGCGACAAAGACATTGCCATTATTTCGAGAACGATAGTCAATTTAAGTTAACAGTGCAAGAGCTCGGAAGACGGTCCTCTTCACGTACCTAAGTAATCTCATTTCGAATTAATGCGCGGTGCGAGTAGTGAAATGCCTGAGCCCCGAGCGAGACCCATCTTTATGCTTCTTTGTGCACCGAAAGTGCAGCAGCCCTTTTCTCCAAATGGCTACGAGTGATCTCCTTTTTCCGCGGATATGCAATTTACATTTTATCTCGGAACTTTAATCATTCGCAAATTTCGGACGGAACGAGAAAGTCGTTCGATAAATTCTCGACCTTCTCTTCGGTCCGTCTGAATAATTTACTAGTTTGCCCGTTCGATGAATATAGAAATATTCCTCGAGGGATCGGGTACCTGTTTCTCAACGTTGCCTATCACGTTTGCCGAAAGTATAGCGCTGAAACGTACACGCCAAGGAAATACTCTTTCTAGCACTTCGCGTCAACAACCGTGGTGATTTTTTTTTCTTTCGCGTATATTTTACGCGCTCTTTGGCGGATCTACAATTCGCAGTCTACATATCTCGCACATGCTTTCGAGATAAGCGCCGTACGATATTAAGGAACTCTCTTTTTCTCTCAGTGTTTACACAAGCATCCGTAATATACAGGAGAAATGGGAATCGGGAGAGTATGATAAAAGTACGATAGGAGGCTTGTGTAGAAAAAAAAAAGAAAAAGTAAAATCAAATAAGTGGATCGTACTAAAAAGAAGAGAGTTATACCGAACATGAATAAAATTCGCAAGAAAGTGGAAGGTTAATGCCGGATAGCTATCAAAATCGATCGTCTTCGATAATAACGTTCGCACTTTCGCGATAAAGACAGAGAAAAAAAAAACATTCTCGTGAACGCTCGCCTTCCCGTCTCTATCGCAGGATGTTCTTTCCTTTATACCTTGCGTAAGCTGGAAATATTCTGGATTTTATCATTTCAGAAATGGTCCTCATTTTATACGCTCCTCGTTCTTTCATCCTTCTCTCTATCTCCCTCTCTCATTCCCTCTACCTATTACCGGAGGTCTCTCAGTTTCTTTACAGGCTACGAGAATGAGTCGTAGCCGGAAGCTCTTTCCCAAGAGGTGCAACGCGCAAGAGTGTTTGTAGTTTTCCTCTTTCGAGTATTCACCCTTTTCGTCTCTCCTTCATCGCTCCTTGACTCTTCTCTTTCTCACTTTTTGTTCTTTCGATGGAGAACACGATGTACCTCGGAAACTACCTGTCACAATGGACCGATATATCTATGTAATAGAGATTATACGAGCACATAATAACGCGTATAATAAGAAAAAAGCTAGAACGAAATGAGCAAAGCGACTGGAGGTATAAGAGGTGGTTGCTTTCTCTCCGCGTTCCGACGGCTCAACGTTCGCGACAGTAGTATACGAGTCGGATCTTCTTTACGAGTATTGCGGTGACGGTAAGAGTTCTGGAGTACAGGGAGCGAGCAAAAAAAGGATCAAAGTAGTAGCGGCACTGCTACTTGCTCGTCGGAGAGGATCGGCCCACTTTTTTTAATCCCAGAATTGTATTTATGCGTGTACAATAGCACTTGCCTGTCCCATTACTTCTGTACTTCGTCGCCTCGCTGCCTCCGTTCAATGCCATTCCGTCTACATTAGGAGGATAGGAGAGAGTGTATAGCCGGTGAGAAGAAATTCTTTCGAGCGTACTTGGAAACTACTGCTGCGCGTTACTTCGCAGACTTCGCAGAGTTGGGAGGTGTAGAAATATTTCAGGGAAGCGACATTCTTTATAACGACTCGATGTTTTTTCCTTACGAATGTCTCGAACGACGAGTTCATTCATTTCCGAGACGAGAAATCTACGAATCTACAAAGACGGAGTAACGGGATTAGTACGCGCGTTTATACGATTTCTTTGAATTCCATGCACCTCGTCGTTCGGAGTCGATCGTTCCATATACGAATCGATCAATCGCTTAACGCATATACGATTTCACGAGTAAACGCGATTACGAACGAAACTGAGATCATTTCGGCGAGGATGTACCGGCTTGTTCAAGGTGATGACGAAGAGAAGGAGAAGAGGTTCTTCGTTTATTCCCCGCAGTCCAATTTCAAGGGAGCTCTAAAGCGCCCGTTTATAACTCCCAGCGACGTCCGAGGGTGGTGCGCCAAGCAACGCTAGAAATGTGCAAGTCAAATAGCTTGACTCGGCGGTTTATCTGTCAGCGTACACTCGTGAATGGATGCATGCGAATGCGACCAACTTCGTACACTTACTACTTACACCTTGAAATCTTCTCTCTCTCTCTTTCTCTCTCTCTCTCTCTCTCTCTCTCTCTCTCTCTCTTTTGCTCTTATTTCCAGTCTCATCCAGTATCGAAGATAGCATGCAAAACTTCGAAGAAAGCTCGTGTCCGTCAACCAACTCGTTCGGAGCCCTCTCGCGTCTACAACGTTATACGACGAGGGAAAAATAAATTTTCAAAGTAAGCACCGCGATCTTCGAGATAGAAACGACAACTTATGCGCGAGCGACGCGAAGACGACGCGAGGACGACGCGAGTATGACGCGAGGACGACCCGAGGACGATGCAACCCCCATCTCGAAGATGTTCCCTCTTTCTTACTGCTACGAGCTACCTCTCATCCTAACGTCAACATAGTATTCCCTCCCTGCACCTGACTCTACCTTCCCTTTCCACCTATTCCATCCTCTCGCTCTCGTCTCTGCCCTCGACGTTTCGTGAAAATCTATTATTAAGGGCTACGAGCTCCTCTGCAAAGAGAAGAGTTTACGGGCCAGCGTAAAGTACGCGAGCATCCCTGCAATCATAAAAGGCCGAAGTTTTCTCCCTAACGTTTTCCATCCCTCGCTTTCTTTGCCTCCGGGCCTCTCTTTCCACCCTTCGTTTCCTTCCTATCGCTCCTCTTCTTCTTCTTCTTCTTCTTCCTCTTCTTCCTCCTCCTTCATTTCCCAAGAAGCTGAAGGAACTACTACAAGGGAGAGAGAGAGAGAGAGAGAGAGAAGGGTGAAACTATAACTTGAACGTTACTACGTTCGCTAGCTTTGTACGCCTGCTGTTTTACCTCGGAAAATTCGATACCGCCCGGCTTTCTTTCCTCTGAAAAGGCTAGGCGGCCGCTGATTTTCGCTTCTATGGGAAACAGTGAAAAAAGGACAAAGTTATGTGACCTAATCCGACATATCTTCCGTCTTTTTCGTTTACCCTTCGCAAAATGGGTGCGTTACCACCTCTCATCCGTAAATCCTTTTGCATCTGTCATGATCGTAGAAAAGCGGTCGGCAGAAAGCAGGTGCACGAATTGTCTCGATGGATCTCTCCGGTGGAATCGCAGTCTCGATATCAGCCGTGGCTTGGAAATATTTTACGGGATCAACCGTATCTCTCGTTCGGTCTGGTAACGCGAAAATACGAGCTTGAAATAATGTCCCAGTACGCAACTCTCTCTTGATCCGTACGCGGAGTCATAATTAAAACAATGACCATTTCTGCATATGCGAGCTGTCCGATAAAAAAGTCATCGTACGTTTCATTTTCTTTCGCGTCGTAACGATGTTTTAAAAGTTCCCGGTTAATAAAAAGAAAAAAAATAATGGAGCTCTCGATGTAAAATAAAAAGATCGAAAGAACAGGTGTGTATACTCAGGAGAGAAATGAACTGGAAGTAGTCTCAACATCCGTACAGTTTTTATGAATTTAATAACTTCGAGTTTAATTAACTACCAAAAGTAGAGTGATCGATTTCCCATGAGTTTCTCCATCGAGAGTTTCATCTCCTTTCCTCTATCCCTTTTCCGGCCCTATCTTGCCGCCTTTCTTCTTCGCCGTTTGCCGCATCGAAGGTCCTATAATCCTTGGAGATTCGGGTTCCTAGATACTTTACTACGATGAAGGATGTCAGAAAAGAATCTGAAGCTGACCCCTAAACGGTTCTTTTTGACGTTCGGCGAAACTCTATAACGACTCGCGGTCGAAAGTTGGTTAGAAAGTAATTAAGCTTCCAACTTTTTCTTTTATCGCACAATGCTAACGGCAAATAACTCGAGTTAAGTAACACGAACGGAAGAAAAATGGGCATTAATCGTCGAAGCTGTCGTTAACCGGTATGTAGAAACCGAAGGTACGAAATACCCGACGTAAGTGCGTATCGACTTTGGAGGAAACGAAGAGAAGGAGAGGTAGACGCGATAGCGATAGAAAAGGAGTGATAACTCGCGTGAAAACTTTCGGTGGAAAAACTTTGTCTGCACTTTTATCCAGACCCTGCCGGCGTTCATAAGGAATCACGCTTACACTCGCTAGTTTCCATCACAGAAACACATTTTCGTCGAAGAAATAACGATACACCCGTGAAATAGTTGTCGTCGATTATAAAAAGGATAAGACCAAGGCACAGCCTTTGGACCGTAGACTTTCCGTAAGTCGTAACATCTTCTCGTCGAGTTCTTCATTAGTAACGCGGCAAAAGCGACGCGTAACGAGATTCTTGCTCGTGCCGCGTTACGTAACGCCTTGCCTTTCGCGCATTTCGAGAATTTTGGATCTCTGGTTGAGAATTATCAAAGAATACCGGACGCGTCAAAGGAACGGATGACAAATACGCGAGGAAAAGATTTCACGCGCAACGAGCTGCGATACAGCTCGAGGAGTAAAAAGATACAATCCGGGAAGCGCATCGAATACTCTCCGGCACGCTCGTAGAACGCAATTAAGGTAAAGGAGACATTTTAATTACCAAACACCCATTCGTTGCTAATATATATTTTGCGATACACCTGCTCCAAGCAGTTTCGCCTTTGCCACAGGAGTATAACGTTGTCCAATTTGTCTTTCGAGTTTGCGTGTAAAGTCCATTGCCTATTCCGTCGTCCTAACGTCGCTCTTTCGCCCGATATGCCGCGGCGGCCCAATCTGCCCGGACGATTTCATTCAAATTGGAAGGTACGAATGACAGAGATTGACGGGACTTCAATAAAGTCCTCCGAAGTGGCGGACTGAACTCTCGAAGAGAGAGAGAAACGCATGACAGTGAATTACCACATTGTTACCGTATCCAGTCGGCTTCCGTTTCTACTTCCTTTTTTTACTTCGCGAGCAACATTTTCACGTTTTAAACACGCTTGGTCCTAATTTCCTTTCACGTATTCCATTCGTCACCGTCGTGAATTCGAAAGAATCTTCGTTCGAAGTCGCACGAGGAATACTTGCAGTATATTTCTAAAGCTCGCGAAATCGCGTTACATAAACGAGGAAAAAATCGAATAAACATTTACTTTATGCAGGAACGTTTTCCTTTCTCGTAGATAATCTTGACAGATTTTCCGAGGCAAATAAATCCCTTCGAAAAATGGTGTATATCGCTGCGTGCTTGCATCTAACAAAAACGTCCTCCTACAAATTTCCTTTTACGTACGATTCGAGCGCAGATAGGGACACTAGAAACTCGGGGAATACTATGTAACAGCTGCGTATATGTATTCGTAATGGCACGTTGCACACCGTTGCCTGAGTTAGGTCTTGTCTAATAAAGGGTGGCATTTGTACGAATTAATAGCCCCCAACGGGAAGGTTCGTGGTCGGTAGGAGACCATGCGTCTTCCGTTTGGTCGTCGGCACCGCGAGGGTTCCACGACGACTGTCCACGATAATCAAGACTAACAGCTTCGGCTGATCCTTCAACTTTCTTCGTCACCACCCCTGAAACTTCCTGCTCCACCACTCTATATCTCAATTTATATCACAATAATGTCACTTTAAGGCGACGTATACGTTCGCACTTTTCTTCCCATTTCCTTTTTATTTCTCTTCTTTCTCTTCGTCCGTCCGACGCGAAGATTAGTAGAATCCCGATTCCTACAAGGGCCTTCGCAAACCGATGAATTTCTCAGCGCGCGACAACGCTCTCGAGAGTCGTTTTACGAATTACTCGAGGAGTAACTCGAGGAGCTAACGCGACCGTAAAGCCGAATAAAATATTTTTTTTCCAAAGATTATCATCACGGGACAGCCTCGTCTTCTCATAACAACGATCGCATCGAAGTTCTACGGGAGATCTTAAATAACCAAACGACGCGATCTGCATTCTTTTAGCGAGAAAATTAAAAAAATAACAGGACATAAGAGACATCCGCAAAATCTTGTAGCATCATAGTAATCCGAGTGTTCTGAATGGCAGAAGCGAAAAGTTAAGAGAAGTCTCGACTTACAGCCACCGTACTCCACGCAAGGTGTTCTAATAAACGGCTTTATGCAGAAAGTCTTCAAGTACCATTAAATTAAACGGCACTTTGAAACTTCTTGCATAAAACCCTTTAACTGCTGCTTTCAATTAATAGACGCGATTTTTCCGAGGGATAACGATGTACCATCTACGTGTAAGTAACGACAATTTTAAGTCTGTATCGAGTCTTTGTCCGTTTTCGAACACGATAAAGATTACAGATAATTTCAATAAGAATTATTCGCAGTATTTATATTCTTAGAACAGCGTAGTCGCGAGACCTTCGCCAGCGAGTATTAAGTTCCTTAGATCAGGTCCAGCAGCATGCGGAAACTCCGCAAGATTAAACTATTCGAGAAGATTATAGAAACTCCGCGCAACCAGGATTACCACAGCCGACTTTGCTTGCCCTTTGGCATACCAACGAATACTGCGGGTATGTTCCATCCCAAACGGAAGTATTTCTTGACTCATGACCTTCTTCTATCATTACGTTTCCAAAACATAACAACACTTTTTCCCGTTACGAAGAAGACCACATTTCGTGCTACGCAAGCGGAAGAAAAACTTCGACTCGTTGAAGCATTACAAAATAAATATTGTAATATAATATCACTTTCGGAGAACGCGTATACGACAAAAGAGGAAATATACGTACAACGTTATTTATATTTATTTCTACGAATTCTAAACTAAGGGAATGATTCACAATAGTACGCGCGTGTATGTCCGTGTTTACTTGCGTACGTGAGACAGACAGAGAGAGAGAGAGGACGTAGAGCGTTATTGCTTTCGAGAAAGTACGAAAATATGTGAAATCTGTAATTTCCATAATGCTCCGAGCAAACTGTCGATATATTAATATGAGTATGACGCATATTTCCCTATCGTATGGTAGCCGCTAGATTAGCTGTAATGTGTTATATACGAACACCAATTATAAAACAAATAGCCATTCTACGAATATCGAACGTTATAAACCGATATTATTTGTACCTCTCAAATAATTTGGTAGTTCAATGCGGTATAGTTATTTGCAGAATGTATATGCCTGACCTTAAAAGCCTGTTTCTGCGCCCTATTAAACTTTAATTTTCAATAAAGATAAAACGCATGACATACGTTTCGTTGATAATTGAGTGAAACGTTTCGAATACAGTTCCGTAATTTTGTACGCCGCATTTCAAACGGACGCCCTACTTGCCGTTCTACTGGTCATTAATATGGAAAATACCTCGTGGACGTTCCTTTAATCTGAAAACGTTAGAGCAACGCTAAAGCTTTGCATATACCGAAGAGACATTATGTCGCGCGTGTACAAAAGGCAACATTCGAAACTGGCCTTTTGAAAAACGTTGAAAAAACAGTTTAAAGAGAAAACCGTGGGCTGTTCCGCGGTGTAGAAAAAACTTCCGATGGATTCGATCGATTAGTAAGATACGATAACGCAACGAACGTCACGTTTGCGTCCACGTTCTACGGCGTAAATAACGGCGAAGAAGAGAGAGAGAAAAAAGAAACGAAAAGAACTGAAGGGACAATGCACAACTGGCTGTCAATGGGACGTCGTCCAGATATTCCCAGGACAATCGCTCAGTCTTCTCATACCTATCCTACTAACGTAAAATCGATCTCGTTAAAACTTTACAACGAGAACAGACCAGTTTCGAAAAGTTTCGCGAAAGACGATGCGAGAAAATGGAAGGAGAGGAAAGAAAGAAGAGCTGCACAGAGGCGGATGAAGGACGTGTTAGAATACGAAGAAAGACATACGCACTGGAAAAGAAGATAAAATTGCTATCTCTCTCGTCAAAAGTCCTCCAAGATTCCAAAGAGTTTCGGGAACGCATACGCTCCACTTGTTACCAATCACTAATATCTTCGTCGTTTTTTTTAACTATTTCTCGTAAATCACGTATAAAGTATATTCTCTGATCTTTCTACGCATACTTCGTTCCTAGCAGGAGGTTTTAAGTATTTTAGAAATTGCAACGAGAAGGAACGATATTTGGAAGCTGACGATTGAATTTTATTAGGTCACGTCATTTCTACTAATCGCATGATTGTCAGTGCCCATAATAGGTTGATCGATCCGATTCGTCACGAATACAACGTCCATCTCACCGCGTGCTCGACATAAAATCTTCGAGAGAATAAACTCTTTCTCGACCGATATCAATACTTTTAGTGTTTGTACGCTTACAATATCGAAACGTTGCGATAAGAAAAATTTGTTAGATAAAATAGAGCTTTCGAACGAATCACGATAATTAATGCAAGTGGTTTGCGATTAATTCGGAAAAAGTGCAGAGACGAATGAATGCAGGTGCGTGCAGAAAAATCAATCGATAGCATACCCATGCAGCAAGTATATAGTACTTTGTACACTCAATGAAGCAAATACGTCAATACTATGGCAGACAAAAAAATTACGCTCTACATTATTAATATCATGAATTAACCACTGAAAGATCTAGCTAATCTAGGAAGAAAGAAAGAAGCGAAATTGTGAAACAATTGTATTTTGGTAAGGAAAACATTGGGCGAAAAGTAATCGTAGCGTACGTCAAGTTCGGGCGTAAGTAAGAGAGGATTAGGAACGATAATTGGCTCGAAGCCTCGCGCGTCCTCCACTTCCTACCGCCCTCCTGTCGCTTCGTTTCGCTCTCTTGCGACAGAATTTCGTAGACCAGGGACCAAATTTGATTTGCAAATTCAGTTAGAGCCCCTCGCCTCGTCTCTTCCTTGTCTACGTAGCCCCTTCTTTCTTGCTCTCGTTCGTTCGAAATATACATACGTAGGACACTCACTTCTCTCTATCTCCAACGTTGTCCTGTCGCGCGCACTTCGTCCTCCAGGACACCCTCTTGGTCTCCCGTGTGACACGAGCTCGAGAAAAGACGCGCCACATGAATTTTAATTTTACTTCGCCTCGTTGGTGGGTGCGACGCACTTGGGACGCCGTAACGAGCAGCTAAAGTTTTTTGACGAAAAATTAAAAGTTTTCTACACGTTCGTCGGGCTAGTCCCTTCTCCTCCATCTCTCTCTCTCTCTCTCTCTCTCTCTCTCTCTCTCTCTCTCTCTCTCTCTCCTTTTCTACTTCTTCGTTTTAGCTTTCTCCAGTCTCACCCCGCTTGACTGACGACGGACAAGCTCCATTCACGGACCTCCAATGAGTATCCGGACGTCCTCGTCGAGGACGAGAACCGCGCCGTAATACCTCGTAAAGTAATTACGTTGCCAAGTCGTCAACGAAGAACCAACTTCCGGAAGACGAGGGAAACGGAAGGAAAAGTTGACTTATTTGCCGTGTGTTAGCACGGCTGCTATCCAATCGCGGAAGTGACATATTTACTGTAGCTTCCTAACGTTGGAACTTTCTTGTTCGTGATAACGAAGAGTAACGAAGAGCTTTTACCCTAGCCAAACTCTTCTTCTCCTGCTCACCCACACACATTTTCGTTCTTCTCTCGCTTTAGTAGTTTTTCTTGAATCTCCGCGACAGAAAGGAAGACGTATAATTTGGTAAAGGAATTAGGAAGTTTCTCGCACGTTAGAGCGTACATTGAATCACGTTCATTATCGAAAGACTCCGACTCGTTTAAAAAGCATTTAGGTCGCTTCGGACGAAAGAATAATTTTTATCTCGCTCGATGGAATGCGCGTCGTTTGTGTCTCCAAATTTTCAATTGGACGATTTTACGAAACGGGTACGGCAGATAAGTAGAGAAAAGATGGATACCGGAGAGAAGAGAGAGAGAGAGAGAGAGAGAGAGAGAGAGAGAGAGAGAGAGAGAGAGAGAGAGAGAGAGAGGAGGGCAGAAGGAACGAAAGAGAAAAAAAAAGAAAGGCGCGACGTAAAAGACTTTTGATGTCGTGCCGGTGCAATCTGCCGGTATCCAGGCGAAGCCGGAAGTGCGGGAGCAGGCGCGCGAGCCAGCGCGAGCCCGGAGACGAGCAGATTTGCAAACCAGATTGAAATTTTGAAATTTAAATCTCTCCTGAGACTTAAGCTTCAAAAGTCCGGAGCCTTCCTGAGGGACGGATGTAGGTACTCGAATACGAGCAAGGTCTTACTAATTGCCGGATAATGTTGCTCGGGACAGAGAAATTTCGAGATCAAACGATTACTCGCGAGGAGGACCGATTCTACTTCTTTCAACGATGGTATTGACACATTTTATTCATCGTTTTCACTAATCCAAAGATACTTTGCTTTGAAATATTTCGTAGCTTTATTTCGTGATATTATTATCTTTACATACGAGCCATTTATTTTGAAAGTGGAACAAGTCTATTTTTCGCTATTGCGAGATATTTAACAGTTTGCTTTTCAGTAGATTTAAAAATATCGGTAAACGTTAATAGACGATCTTTATATATTTTGCGATGTTAGATAATGAAAATTTATTATCCAATAACGTTTGTCGAAGATGGCTGAAAGAAATAAAGATTTTGTTATATCGGAATTGATTCGTCTCGCTTTACAAAATTAATGAATTATTTTAAACTTTAATTAAACAGCTAATACTTTAGTCGTATCAATCTTCTTTCAGCAATCTTCTTAAGTTTCCGCGTTCCATTTCGCGTACTAAAAATTTATTATGTTTTCGACAACTGCGTATTACTTCATAATAACGCTGAGAGATATAAAAGGAATCGGTCTTTCGGATTGCCATTTTCATCGTTCTAAAATCGCGATCGTTTGATAAAACCGAATGTCCTAACAAAAAGAAATTCTGATCGATAATAACGATCATAGCGATCATTGAACTGAACGATTTTCATCCACGAAATGCTTAACTTCGTTTCTACCTTGGACAGTGCACGTATCGTCGTAAGGTATAACGTGCTTTTTGGATTCTCACATTCTGTAGGTGCTTAAAGCAACAAGATGCTACTTCTTGCGATTCCGTGGATGCTATAGTTCGTTCGAATGGTTAAAATTCAAATTGAATTGTTGAAATATTCCTGTAAATTCACTCGTTTACGTAGAACGTATTACGTTTACTTTTGATTCGGATATGAATTATGCGTTTATTCTTATATCGAATTGAGGGTTTAAATATCTCCATCGATCGAACATTAGGAAATTTGAATTTTTTTGGCTAGAGAATCTTTGCGGATATAAGAATGATATCGAGTTATATCCATTATCATCGTTTACTTCATTTTTTCTTTTTGATGGACTATCTCCGCTTGGAAAATAAACGGCTCATACGTAGATTAGAATAAGTCGAGAAAGCGCGATCGTTATCCTTCGTTATTCGCGTTTAACTTTTTTCTTCCTTTCCGTTCGTGTATATTTTAGCGTTTTGGCCAACGAATGAGACAGCACCCTTTTCTCCCATCACCCTCATTTCTAATGTTAACAATTTTCCATCCATTCGTTAGACTTTCTCGAGCTCTTACCTTCTTCTCGATTCGTCGAGCGACGAAGTAACTCGTTACTTCACTTTGTTCTTTGAATTGGATAGTTTTCCATTAGCAGTCATAACAACGTCCTTTGGACCGTGCACTACTCGCGGCTAACGGGGACGGAAGAGAGAAGGTGTCACCGGGGCCACAAAGTTCAGTTTGTTTATTCAAGCTACCACGGCGTCGTCCCTCTGCATCCACCCGCGAAGATTAGCCCTCTATACTGTTCACGTGTTCTCGCGTTAATTTACATTTTTATTGCAAAGCGAATTGCGTTTCCTTCCCTCTACTTGTACCAACATTTTATACTAAGACCATCACACAAACGGAACATTCAGCATAGACGGTATATCGGACTTTTTAAGTTACTTACAGTTTACGTCGAATATTGTAATGCCGCTGAGTAAACTTACCTGCAATAAAGAAAAAGAAAGTATAAGTAATCAACGAATACTCGACGTACAGAGACATAATCATCGACAAAAAATTGAATAAATTAGAAGATGCTAACAAAGCGCAACGCCAGCAGACGAATTAATTAACAATGAAATTTATTCTTTCGTTTAGCGAATCACGAAGGAAGTTATGAAAATCCCAGAGCAAATAGCGACGAATGAGAATGAGACGTGAAATAAAGAGATCGAAAATTATTTACATATGGCCGTAAAACGTAAGAATTGGTTATTAGTAACGAAAATACGAAGTTTAGAATAGCCTTCTTTATAAATTTCGGAATACAATGAGAACGGTAAGAAGCGAAAAATCGCATAAAAATATTTAGACTTAAATGCCGTTAAGGATGGAGTCGCAAAGTAGCGAGTCAAGATGCATTTAGCGGAATTTCCGAATAAACGAGGAATAACGCCTCGACGATTAAGTTACGAGGAGGGTAACACGGTTGGGCCTATTGGATATATCGAGTAGCGGTTGATACGATATAGAAACTCTCTCCGAGTAAGCAGTGCCTATAGAAGCTACAACCATAACGGAGTATAATTCAGTCCGGTTCTGGTATGTATAGTGCCTACTCCATTCTCTGGCAATGCACCGTGCATGCTCCCTGTATCCTGGCACAACGGACCGCCGTAATGCATTATACCTGAGTAGGACACCGTTTATATACCCTACATGGGTGAAGGTATATAATGTATCAGACAGCATGTGTTCGCGTAGTCGAGTCTCCTTCGCACTGTCAGAAGCTAGAATTTCATTAAAGGGCACGAACACCACCGACGTTCGCAGGTCTTTACGAAAGCCAAAGTGCTGGCAACGTTTCGAACAACTGGTAGGCGTATTACGGGATTTAAAAATTAACGACGATTCGATTTAGGAATACTAGAGTGGTCGACTTCGTACGTATTCGTTGAATGCGACTCTCGAAGAATAGATGTTGAAAATCAGAAAGTCAAATCGTTGATATTTCTTCGCTTTTAAAATCGTCGGATGAAACGTTCGCCGATTTGACAAGGGTTTCGTGGGAATACTTAATAATTCGCTTTAGCACGCGATAAATCATTGTCCGACTTGGACGAACTTTTCGTTCGAAGGGAGTCCCACCTAGCGTACGATCATATCGCGTTTTTAAAAGACGAGAGCGCGATCGGCAATGATTCGTGCAAGCGTGCGATCTATTTGCACGTCGGTATATCTTGTTGCGCCAAGGGAAGAAAGGAGAGTGTAGAAATAAATTATACAAGATCGATTGGGAAGTCGACGTTCTCGACCGATAATAATCCGTTCGTTTTTGCAACCTATATTCCGCCGTTCTTTCGGCAGTATGAAACGTAGAAGCAAGCTTCATTTATCTTATTCGGGATCACGTTGCATCCCGACAAATGCAACACCGTTGGGAGAACAAACCGCTGGATAAACTTTCGAAGAAACGGCGAGAGTATAAACAAGACGACCGCTCGGGATGTAGGAGCGAAGAGTTTGAGAGAGAATTTTATAACGTTGAAAATTCAAAAGAATCAGAAATTCGACGGAATATGGAAACTGGGATCGGGCACCGTCATCGTCATTATCCTCACTGTGATCCCGCATAGATGCGCGTCGATAGGAAAAACGATGTATTGGGTCTGTAGATAAATATCGAAGATTATTTTAAAAGATATATAAATTCCAATATTATTCGCCGATGAACGATGCCGAAGTGGCAGGTGTGCATTGTTGCGATGAAAAATGACGTTCCGCAAGCAATAGAGGCGATTCGGAATACAAAGGGATATTCTTATTCCTGCCTCGCACTTTTGGAGGGTTTTAAAGGGCTCCCCCTTCGTACGCACACGCTCCTACCAACGACTCTTACCGTCTATAGCCTTCGTGTGTTTGTGTCGTACTACACGTTACCGTCACACGTTGGGTACTCCCAACGTAAATCTTTGCTTCCATCCACGTCAATCGAAAAAGGATAGGCGAGCGGAAATTACGAAACGTCGGTGAAACGTGGCACGAACTAGTCGATAGGTATTTCCACATCGACGAAAAATACATTACAAATCTAACTTTAACCTCCTTGGAATTCCGGTCACGCAACCTACTACGAAGATATATATCTTACATCGAACGACGCGACAACCCCCTTTTACGCGTATCATCTCTTTTTCTTGCCTTTTGTGCACCCCTTCGTCGTCGTACGAGCTGACTTTTCCTACTAATGTTACTCGCCTACGGAAAAAAGATACACTATACGTACGGTACTTACTACTTTCGTTCTAATATACAAATGCAATATCTACTACTTTTTTGTCCTATCGGTAAAATATACATATATTTTTGTTTCACCGTCAAAGGATCGACGTACTTGTAAACTATCAATAGTCGCTCGAATCAAGGATAATTGATCGAATGTATAAAAGCTCGATACTTTGGTTACTCGAATCGTCATTAATGGTACATTCCAAAGAGGTATCGATCCGCTCAATTTAACAGAGTATGAAAATGTAAGCTCCTCGATAATCGCGCAAGAACATTATGGACGATTATCGTTCGGTGGATTTATTCTCTAATAAAGATACGTTTATAGTTATAGTTTTAAATTATCCGTTAAGATACAGTGAATGTCTCGCTTTTCAAAGCTTGATATCCAATACGCAAACGAAGAATTCCAAGTAATATTTTTCTAAGCTCGTCGGTATGGAGGAAAAACGATCAAAGATTAAGATCGACGGGTCAGATCTTTCTACGGAATTATCACGTGGAGTTTAAAGAATTTTGACGAGTGATAAAACATTGACTATACCTCGGCTATGGACGGTAGAACCGTTGGTTGATAAGTTTTTGTACGTCACTTCTCTAAGCTATTCGACATTACCGAAAATCGTACGATTCGTGCAATACGGTTCTCCGTATAACAAGTATCGAAGAAATATTTGAAGTCTAAAACACGGAAATACGGATATCCTTGGAGCTTCGATTATCGGCTCTGAAAACTCCTTCATGGCGTAGAGAGTAGAGGCAACAGGTTAGCGGCACGCGCTAAGCACGTCGAAGAGAGACCGAAGTTGTCACGTGTGCGTGTAGCGCGTTCGCGTGTTTCTCCTTTTTCTCCCATGCTTTTTATTTTATTTTTTTTTCTTTTTTTTTTCACCGAAAACGAACGTCCTCTGGTTTTCGCTCAAAGTAATAAAAAAAAAAAAAAATGAAGAAATAGTGTTCTAACCTATGATCCATAGACTGAATTCGAAGTCCAGCTGGGCGAGAAGCCACGCACTGCGCCGTCTCCAGCCGCTGTATACCGAAGTTTCTTGATACAGAATGATAAAGAGAGACAGAAATAGATGGACAAATGGATAGACAGATAGAGATAGATAGATAGATAGAGAGAGAGAGAGAGAGAGAGAGAGAGAGAGAGAGAGAGAGAGAAAGGGAGAGAGACAGACGTAGAGAGAGAGAGAGAGAGAGAGAGAAGGAGGCAGGCACGTTTTTTATTGTCCTCTCTTGAGTACAGCCAGGATGAGCGACGAAGATCCGTTCCACTAGATCCTTCGTAATTCAAAGAACGTAATGCGAGTGTATCGATGCAGTTGTCCTCTTGGTTTCAAGTCTTCCCGCCAACACTATGTACGTGTGTATAGATACATACATATATGTACGTATACGTATGTATATGTTCACGCGGCTCTCGTAGCGTCCGGAAAACGAACGCGTAAAACTGGGTCTCAACGATGACGACGACACACGATCCCTTGGAGAAAATGTTAATCGAGTCAACGGCTTATTCGTAAATGCTGACGCGAAGTAATATATAAGAATAAGAGAAAAGCGCGCGCGCGAGCGCGGCGTGCCGTGTAGTCGGATAGATGACTGGCAAGGAACCGACTCGTT
The DNA here is from genome assembly GCF_014466175.1 of Vespula pensylvanica. Taxonomy (NCBI): domain Eukaryota; kingdom Metazoa; phylum Arthropoda; class Insecta; order Hymenoptera; family Vespidae; genus Vespula; species Vespula pensylvanica. The sequence continues at coordinate 282,096 of NC_057697.1, forward strand.
GTCGGTGGCTGTACGTTCGTCTCGGCTCGCGGTCGTGGCCGTGGGGATCGCTACTGGCTGGTAAACGTGCGCGCGAGAGGGAAACGGGCTCTCTCGTGTGCGCCTTTCAAAGGGAGAGGGAGAGAGAGAAAGTGTGGTAGGAGGCTCGCGCCCACTCTCGAACGAATGCTCGGTAGTGGTAGGGTGGAGGAGATCTCACAACGAACCGGAGGCCACGGCCGAGCTGAGCCGAGCATCGAGCCGAAGCGTCAAAGAGAAGAGGAAAGAGAGAGAGAGAGAGAGAGGAAGCGAGAGAGAAGGAGAGAGAGAGAGAGAGAGAGCGCGAGAGTAAAGGAGGGTGGCTCGGAGAGAAGGGATGATGCCGGTCTAAGGGAAGTAGCAACAGGCGGTAGCTACCCCTCTCTCGGTTTCGCGCGCGCGCTACGCTCGGCGCTCTGACGTCACGGCGTCGTGACGTAGGCGTGGTCACGGATGCGCACTAACACCTCGCCTATCACCGTTGTCATAGTGACTGCTTCGCCGATGCCCTCGCTTCCGACCCTCACGGAGCAACCTCCCCATCGACGAATCCATCCTATCTCTCCTGTTTTGCCGATCACACGGACGTTAAGAGAAAACGCGAACGAGCGCCCGAGCACACCTCGGAGAGTGAGAGTCACGCGGAGAGAGAAGCGTGTGCGTGCGTGCCTGCGTGCGTACGTGCTCGCGCGCGCGTTGTCACGGTAACCGTGCTTCAAAACAAGCCTGCGCGTTTTTCAATTCGAATGCACTCGCTGGGAAGTGATGAGGTTATAATGAAGTCTCTGCCTGGCCTGCCTCCGCGTTTCTCTCGCCACTCACCCTTCTATCCCTCGTCTCCCTCCTCTCTCTTCTACTGTCTCTCTCTCTCTCTCTCCCTCTCCCTCCCTCTCTCTCTCTCCCTCTCTTTCTCTCTCTCTCCCTCTATCTCTCTTTCTCGCTCTCCCATTCTCCCCGATTCTCTTCTCTCTCGTCCTCTCGCTCTTTCCTTTACCGTTGCGTTGCGTAACTTGGATCACCACCATCGTGTCTCGCATCGACGAGCGTGTAACTTTCCGAGAAACGATGGAAGCTAGACAAGGAAAGCTTCGCTTATTGTACCAACTTTTGTGAATCGACGAATCCCCCACTCATCTTTTTCCCTCCCTCTTTTCCTTTACCAGATGGAATCATGCTACCTTTAAAATGAAAGAATTTACGTAACTTTCGTCGATCGATCAAACAACGTTTGATGCATTATAAAAAAACAGACGAATTTCCTTAGCTCTCCGTTGAATATTCGATCCGACGAAGAAATAACAGTGAGATTTTAGCTCTCTTGGAATTTTTCAATCTAACCGTAGGCACTTGAAAGGCCGATAGAGCGGTCACTTTGCGCATCGCAGATTTTCTGTTTACTTGACTGTCAATGAATTCTTAATTATCCTTAATTCGTAGCAAATCGAGCTTGTAGACGTGACGAGGACCACGGCAAAACACGGTGTCATTAACGAAATAACGGAAATTAATTTTGATTAGTGCTTCATTTTGGCGAATCAATCGTGCTCTCGGAAAAGCAATTCAATTCTACCATTATAGATTCCTATGAACAAGCAGCGCACACGCAATAATTTAATTCCGAAAGCCGGTCTTTGTGACGGCATGCAGGAAATCATATTTAAAATCAGCGTTTTCAAAGATATTATAGAACGATTTTACTCTTATATCTTTGTCATCCTTGTATTCTTAAAAATTAAATCACGCCTTCTTTTTGGTTTTCTTACGTATACGTCGAATGAAAATGCGAAAGCACGTTGAAGAAATCGCACGATTTTCCGAGCACGCCGGGTTTTTATCTTTGTCTCTAGGTTAGATAAATTCTTCGAGATCGGCTCAACATTTTTGATACGTTTTGGAATAAACCGGACAAACACGGAAATGTAAACGTGATTTTGTACATTCATGGACCTCTACTCTTTCTCCTCCCACTCCCTTCCTCTGTCTATCCACGACCTAATTATGTTCGTGTAATGTGACCTCCTTCTCTCGGAGGTACGATAGACGAGACATACTTGGCAAGTGCTTCCACAAATTAAGTTACTAAGGAACTCTCTAATTAGACGCATAATTACAACATTATTCGAAGCAGCGCGCACGAAGCGTATGCCCGTAGAGCTTAAATAACAAAACAAAGTTCCGGGAAAAGTTTGCTATCTTTTTACCGCAAATTACGTCAAATGTAAGCTTCCTAATTTAAAATAAGCACGAATATAACAGAAATATTTGATATGCTTGAAGTTTCAATTGTATTAGAGAATACCGTTCTGTTCGAAAAAGGGAATACTTGCGTCCTATCGAAGTAGCAAGACTTTTTAAAAAAATGCTGCGGAAGGATAAACGTTTTATCTTTAATACGAGCCTTATTGCGCGCGGACGGACTAATTACACCGTAACGATGCTCTAGTGGACTACGAGTGTATGGGAGCTGGATAGCCGGTATAAGTAACATAGCTCGGAAAAGGAGAAGAGAGAAAACACCGTGTATCCGTGCATCGAAAGAACTCTTCTAAAACGCGCGGAAGAACCAGCAAAATATGCTTTATTGAATTAAAAAATGTTTGATGTTAATTGTGGTAATTCAATCAGTGCGTAGCAAATAATGAGAAGGAAGCGGCTTTAAAATCCCGTCTCGCTCGACGGAGTGTTCGCCAGTCACTCTTTATCTTTTTCTTGTCGTAATTCGTTTTTTCTTCTTTCTCTCTTTCTCTCTTTCTCTCCTTCTCCGAATTCCTGAATTTATACACCAGCAAGTTCATGAAATACGAATTAAGTTGATACGATTCGAAGGAACATGAACTTAATTCGAGTTATTACTAATACTGAATAACTCGAAGAACCATTATATTTCGAGACAAATTGTTTAACGAAGCTTTATTTAAAGTGGATCATAGTGCATTGTACGACGAGGATAAGACGAGGAGGAGAAGGAGGAAGAATTTGTGATAAGGGAGAGATATACCGGTTAGATATGTACATACGTACAAATGCTTTAGTCTTTGCAAAGGCAACTACCTCATTAGTAATTCCGATCGATACCGGAGAAGATTCCTTCCGCACGACAAACTCCTATTTGACAAATTAATTCCTTCGAAATAGCGATAAATTTGCGATTCGGCTGTGGCCGTACGTGACCGACGAGCAGTCGCATGTACATACGTACGTATTTGCGCGTATATCAAAGCGAACTGTATGAGACACGTATGATGGAGGAAGATGAGTATCAAAAGCAGGGAAAGCGAACGAGAGAGAGAGAGAGAGAGAAAGAGAGAGAGAGAGAGAGAGGAGAGAGAGAGCGAATATCAAGCAGAATCGAAGTATTCGCGATCGAATTTCGAGGTATCCCCAGTGAAAAGGATATAGCACCGCTGTTGCACGTTTCTCATAGGTTTGCGTTACTTTTACGCGCTTGTTAGTGGAACTCCCGAGATTCATCATTAGTTGCGATTTTCCTCGTGCTCATAGCACCGAGCCATTATTGTTCGTCTCATTCTGACAGGTTTGATGCACAAAGGTGCTATACTCTCCGATAGGTTAGAATACCGAGAATACAGAGAGGAAGAGAGACAGAACAGCACGGTTTCGATCACATAGATCATAGTTTCATGGTTCCACCACGAATATTGTTTCCCATGGGCTGTATTGTTTACAAGTCCACACATAGAACGCAGATGCATTTACAATCTACGGATTTACTCGAGCATACAATCTCTCTAGCAACCCCGTCATCGACACGATCGTCTACGGCGTGTGTACGCTCGGCTGCTATCGCTACAGCAGCTTCTACGATCCCAAATGTAGTTGTGGCCATGCAGAGACGGGTGTCAGAATGTACGTACTAACCGGTATTTCCGTAAAATCGAATAACTCTCGTATCGCCGTTGAATTTCAACGTTTCGCTTTAACAATCAACGTTGATTATCACGAGTTTGGAGAAGTTGTCGCCGCTATTGTATTTATCGAGACTCGGGCGCTTTATGTAAGAAACATCATCGGTCGTAGAACGATTTTCTGAAAATTTGTCTTTCCTCGTCTTCGATGTTCGACGAGTTTATCTTGGAGAGACGAGCACAGGATTGCCCCGGAGGAAGCGTCTTTGCTTTGAGGGAATGTCGAAGTGGCGATGCCTATAGTGGAAAGAGGAAATGACGCGTCATCGTCGAAAATTAATGAACTTTTCCGACGTTACGAAGCATCGAATAGGAACGTTCGGAAATAGCGCATTCCGTTCCTGATGACTGACGGACGTCCAATCACTGGGATGACAGTCGACTCGCACGATCCCGCATGCGCACTGTCGGGATATTCGCGCATTTTTCCTTCCAGGAATTTCAATTTCTTTCGATCGTGTAAGCCAGTTTTTCGGCAAAGCGAAGGGACGCGTGGATCTTCTCACGGATCGAGAAAGGAAGCGACTATCGACATCTTTGGAAGATCTTTCCTTTCTTTCGCCTATCTTCGCGCTACCTTCGTCGACGATCCTTAGGAATCGTCGCTTCCAACTTCGAGCGATGTTTTCGAACCTTTTCCGAGTCTTCCACCTAACGATCGTGCGATCCTCTTCCTATATCCTTCACCCGTAACGAAGATCGAACGTCGTTTCGAACAAAACGTTGAGATCGTTGTAAAAATTATTTTGTCGTTCTCTCGATAATACCCTAAGTTTGGATATCGAAGAAGGTAGATTTCGATTCAATCCCCAGGGAAATCTTTTCGACGGTCCTCTGTCGGGTTCGTGAACGATATCGACTCGTAGGTGACAGGAGCGTTCCTTTCTAAAAATGCTCTCCACGAGTTTTACAGATATCTTGTCTTGGAAAGCCTTTACAAAGGCGGACGGAACACTGGGAAAAGAAAGGAGGAGAGAAGAAGAACGAGGTTCCGTCGTTATTCCGCTACGGCTGAACTTAATTCTATAATTCGATCGGCCGTACCGGATGAAACCTACTGGCGGTTCTCCCTGGTAAACCCCATTACCTTCCCGAACGACTGCGGTTACTCGTCAAGGCTAAGTTACGAGAGACGACGAATCGAAGAGACGGCAAGAAAAGAGGAGAAGGATGAAGTGGATAGCGGATGAACAGAAATAGAGACAAGAAAAGAGAAGTGGAAAAAAGAACAAGAGGCAGAAGGATAATGTGAATAAGAAGAGCGCAAAGAAGGAAGGGAGAAAGGGTAAAGGAACGATGAGGGATGATGTGGAGGAGGAGGAGGAGAAGGAGTAAAGAAGTTAGCTCGAAACAAACCTTACGAGTGAGCCGAAAGAGGAGGGCAGAAAAAATTAAATCCCGTTCAGCGGACCGACAGCAGCCCCTTTTCTAGCGGTAAAAGAAGGTTCGCCTCGTCTACGGTACGACGACGACGACGACGACGACGACGACGACATCGGCATCGGCATCGGATTAGCGTAAAATCGAAGGGCGCTGACTTGGTCGCTCGTAAATTGGCTACAAAGTTTGGAGAGGAGGCAGAGCTCGCAAAGACAGTCGTGGCGTCGCTGCCGGCGGCGAAGCACAAAGGGAATCGATTCTCGCTGAATCGCGATCTACCTTCTACCTCGAACCCCCTTAATTCTCTCTCTCTCTCTCTCTCTCCCTCTCTCGTTCTCTCTCCACCCACGAACCACGCCATTTTGTCTTTCCGAATCTGTGACCATCAGCATGCAAAGTGGATAAAGTTTCTAGACTACACTTTCCGTTGCCCTTTCTTTACTCTCTAGCAGTGCCATACCCCGATATCTCTTACGTGCTCACCCGCCACCATCGTCCTCATTCGGTCCTCTCATATCGCTTCGATCGTATTCAAGATTGTTTCCCCGCACCTTCCGAATCTGTACCGAGTGTTCCTCTTTGCGTCCTACATCTCTACCTTCTCTCTTCCTTTCTCCGTTTCTTTCAGCCTTCTCGCTCCGAATTTTACGCCGCATCGAATGCAAGAAATAGGTACATAGATTTTTCTCGGATTCGACCGATAATACTCTCCGAGACAATCGCAGTAACGGAGCCTTGGGTAGGAACCGGAGAATGTACCTACGTATAACTTTGAAATTCAATCGAAAAATACACCTTCCTCGGAGTCATCTCGAAATATTCCTCGACGATCTTGGATAATATTATCACGGACAGATGAGTCGTCGTTATCGGCGTCGATATAGGAGAATCAGCCATTCGAAAGGCAGCGACTACTAATCCTCGCAGAAATTTTCGTGAGCCGCCTCTTTTGCAATTACCTTTTTTATTATCTTTTTCTTGGCGCTCTCTTTTCTCTTTGTTTCTTTCTGTCTTTCCTACGAACGCGCAGAAAACCATTAACGCTTATACTATTTTCCTTCTCTCCTCGTGACACCTTCCATTCTCGTTTCAAAAACAAGAGAAAGCCGGCACATTCAACGCTAATGAAATAAGTCCTTGTCTAAAAGCATACTACACCGCAATGCTGACGGTGAGTGTGCCATTGTCTCTCTGGTCAGAGAGACACAGACGGGAGACTATCGATAACGATCTGTCGACAACGAGAGCCGATGATACTTGAGAACTATCGAATTCTGGACTGTGAATAGTTGACAGAGTATCGATGAAACTATCGGTGATATGGAGAGAGTGAGATAGACAGAGTTATTATATACAAATGAGAAGCATGCGTGTAGTTTCGGTCTTTCAAGTTTGACGTTTACGCTCGGCGAGAACGTAGGAACCGTTTTCCACGATTAATTTCACGGAAACGAGAAGGGAGGAAAGGGTATGCTTAAATCTCTATTCTCGTTTTACGTACAGAGACGGATACTTACACGCGTACACGTCGACTTCGAGCAACATAATGTTCCTTTCTTGCGAACCAAAAGGAGATACTGACTTACACGATCGTACAAAAATCGTTGGATTTAGCTGTTCTCAGGAGACGATCGGAAGCTAAACGGTCGGGTCCTAAACTAAAACGGTTCGGCGCCATTCTTGGAGCAATCTTTCACCGTGTATCCGAATGAAGAGAAAGGAGAGACAGTTCGGAGAGTGAAAGAAGCGAAAAAAGCGAAGAAAAAGGAGGAGATTGGAGCTGGCGAGGTGCAGGTAAGAGTTATATCCCTCTATATCACGGTATCTGGATCCCGGCTGAACCTCGAGACACGTTATTCAATTACTGGTTGAGAGGTGCAGCGCAGATCCAGGCACCCTCGAAAAGCCCCGCTGCTTCTGTCTTCCGGCAGAGCCAACCTGCCTCCTGCCACAGTCTTGCCAAGATGGAATCATAGAAAGACAAAATCTAGTCGCCCTCTTCCTAGTAATACGCCTTTCCTTCGTTTCTTCAGAATTCTCGAGGAGAGGATTCTGCGAATCGGTAGAGACGACGGTTCAAGCTGGATAGAACTCGAATCTTTCTATATACGTTTTGACAACGCTCGCGCGCATACGAGTCTGTGTACACGTTGGGGGAGAGGGAGAGAGAGAGAGAGAGAGAGAGAGAGAGAGAGAGAGTATATCTTCGAGCCAATGACTCGAGGGGTCGATATATTGAGTTATAGGTTGCGTGTTTCTGATTGAGGGCGACTTCGGGGCGTGGATTACGCAGTAACTATCGCTAAGAGGATCTTGCGTCTTGACGCACCACGTTGGAACTCCTTTAGCCGCTAAAATTTCCAACTTGAGAAGCATCTCGTGGAATCGCAAACTCGCGTCGTCCCCCGACTTCGGTTCTCTTCGGGGAACGAAACTATTTAATGTGCGACGTGGTAATTATTAGCCAGCGTGCTGCATTGCATTTGAGATGCGTCAAAGCATTGCTTTAAAAATTGCTCGTCTCGTCTTACGCTAATACGTTGCATCTCTATTTTTCCTTTATGTTTCTTTTACTTTTTCTAATATCAACCGCCGATCGAAATGAGATATTAATGATCGAAGGGGGGAAGGAGAGCGACGTCTTTTGAGATCCGATATGCCGCAAGTAAATATTTGACGGACGAAACGCTTGTTTGAATCCCACGTAATATAATAATTCTGTCTTTGGACGAATGCCGCGAGAGCCTGACGGAAACGGGCATCACACGCGATCGAACGAGGAATACAAATGGGAACTGCGAATTTTTTAATTTCCACCTATTGTCGTCTCACTCGGCGTCGAATCGCCGAAAATTCTATCCATGCTCGATCATTCATTCGTTCGTTAATTGGCTTTACTCTCACTCAAAGCCGTTAGTCAAAGTGAATATTTCCAATACAGTGTCGCTGCGCGCGTTCCGACGTTTATAAAATTTATCTCGACAAGGAACGAAATGAAATGTAAGCCCTTGTAATGAAGGCCAACACGCGTTGTTTTGAAAAATGTTTTGGAGTAAATAAAAACGAGTACGCGGTACGTTCCGAAAAAAAATGCCAAGACTCGTATCGGCGTTGCTTTAAATAGGCGTTATTACAACAAACGCTAAACCTTCATCGTCGAGCGATGGTACAAGTATTTAGTAAGAAGATAGATACTGTGTTCATTAAAAAGTAGATATCGATTTCCGTCAAGAATAGCGAAGTAGCTACTTGCTGCTGAGTCGTTTTCAGAGACCAGAAAAAGTTGCAAGTTTTAAAATCACCTTCCAATCGGATAAACGTGGAATTATTCTGATTTGCACCGTAATACCGTTCTGTCGACATAGTCCTGCCCTTTTCCAACCAACAAATCTGAGTCGTTAAGATGACAAAGTTTCTAGCGCAGTAACGATCTCAGCAAGAAATTGCCTTGCTATTTTTCTTCGCATATTTTCTCGTCAAAGTAGAAACTTTTCGCTTTTGGCTCCAAAGTTACGATTCTTCTTCGGTATTCGGCGAATTAAGATTCTATTGCGTTTAATCATATAAAACGATAGAGAATTATTAATTAAAAAAAAAAAAAAAGAAAAAAAAAGAAACAAGAAAGAAAAAATCATGCGTGTTGAAAAGGAGTAATTGCAATGCAAACTTTTTATAACGATGATACGAAACACAGATTATAAGAAGCGTCGACCATCGTAACGCAGTCGTGGCATGCACTCTTTGGCGAGGCTCTCTATAGATTGATGTTATTAGTGAGGCGTCTTCGACGGTGTAAACTCCAAGGAGCAACCCGAAACCGCAGGAACCACTGTACATAACTCGGGGAGTCTGAAATGGTAGATGGAAGAGTGATAGTCGGAAATTTTGACGCTATATAATTTGGTTACGTCGCGTTATCAGCGACGATAATTGCTTCTTCGTGCGCATCCGGCTGAAATATATAGATAAAATTATCATTTCGTATTATAACTTCTTAAATACTTCCTCTACTAGCGTTAAAAGTATTCCCGCATAGACAAGAAAGAGAGATACAAATTTTTCGATATATCCCGAATAAGGAAGCCATTCGATATTATCCACGTTTCGAGTGCTGCCTCTGAATCCAGAGGAATAAATCGAGCGTGATATCGCATGGGTGTAGGCGTGAAATTATCCCGTCATTGCATAAATGCATAGGTCGTCGAGGAGGGACGAGCTGCGAGAAGAGGGCCGGAAAAGCATAGAGAAAGAGAGTCGCGCGAGTCGAGCACTTTGTCAGCTTTTCCTGAAATATGGAGGTTCCACGTGTTTTCCTTGGTCCCTTTTACGGCTAAAGAAGAGCAGAAGACTTCTTACATATCGCTCCGGCACTGCATAAATGCATAGCTACTGCTATTCTTGCGGATTCACCCACGTCCTTTACCCATTCCTTACTTTCGGACTGATCCACGAAGAAAGTCGCCAATATCCTGGGACGATCTTGAAATATACGATCTATTAGTTACGTAATAAGCGAACGGCCACGAACATAAGCGACTATCTTCGTGCTTTTCTTCGCTTTTCTTCGATGGCGAGTTCATTTACCGGTTGCACGGAAGAGGCGGACGATGAGGAAGGAGGAAACGGAAAAGCATCGTGTCCTTCGAATAGCAATCGTGTGGATAAACCTCAGCGTGCACTTAAGTGATTGAACGTACACATTGTGGTTTTTTCGAGCGAAACGAGGACGCAACATTGCCCGTTTACCGAAGCTATGCTCCGTGCGAGAATCCACTTTGGTGTTCGCAAGGATGGAACGTAATCGTCGTCGTCGAACGCGCGACTGAGTCAAGGATTCCGTTTCGGAGGTAATAATTTGAAATCTACTATGGCCCTCTCTCTCTCTCTCTCTCTCTCTGTGCTTCTCCATCGTGAGCAATAACAATAAAAATCTTATTTTTCTCTTTGTTCGTCCTCTCTCCTTTCCAATTTTTCTTACTCTGCTGTCGTTTTCTGGATCCAACAGAAATGTTTAAGAGTATTTCGATTTTTGAGCAAGTTTAAGAGCAATTTTTCTAACCTTGCTTCCTCTTTTTTACGCGTAGCAGCGCTACCGCCCACGTGCTTTTAGATTTCGACATAGCAATAATGAAATACACAAAGTGATTGCTTCGTAGGATAAAAATATCTCGGAAGTAAGGGTGTAAATAGAACATCATTGGTAATATTTATGGAAAATGAGGAGGGACTTGATGAGCTTTGAAACGAGTTTTTACATCTCTCTCTCTCTCTCTCTCTCTCGTACTCCCTTTCTATCTTTTCCAAGATTGCTTGATGAATTCCGAGATTCGAGATCAAATTTTCGTGGCTAAACCCACGCTGACCTTTGACCTTTCGGAAACATCGCCAACGTGCAAAACCACAACCACAAGCACAAGCACAACTATTTTTTTAACTCTCTCTTCTTTTTTTTGTCGATAGAACGAAGGATCGGATGGAATTAACTTTTTGTTTCGCAGTAACTCGCTGTGTAAGCAATAATAACACTCTTCGCGTACCTATGTTCCTACGCGTATTTTGAAAATACAATCGTTTCGAGTGTAGTTCATTTAAATTGTGCCGTATCAAAATTCGAACTCATTTAAATATCATCGATCGAGAGTTGTTGCGAGTTGTGTATATGATAACGCGATTTTATATATATATTTTTTTACATATAAATATATATATCACCGCAGACTCGGATAAAAATACATGATAGACGTAGTATATACGTACGCATTAATCTGTATGAATCGGAATTTACATGAGTGAGAGAAACAATATAGAAAACGAACGGGCCGGAAAAGTGATTTTAATAAAGAAAAAACTCGTTCCCACGAGTGCAATAGAATAACGCGTAGAAATCCCTGCGGATGTGGGATAACCCATTCTCATCACGAACGAGATACTGGAAAACGCTTGCTCGTAGCAAAAACGTGTCTCTATATCGACGGGAATGACGATAGGTCGAAGTTGAAGTCGAGAGGAAGCGAGAAAGAGAGAGAGAGAGAGAAAGAGAGAGAAGAGGGATGCGAACCGGAAGAAGAGTCCTTTTCGAGGAGTGATCAAATTAGATATTGCTATAGGCACGTTATTGCAGACTTGAATTTGGTGGACGAGATATCGGGGATTGCTTCGAGGATAAGGAGAGATAGAGAGAGAGAGAGAGAGAGAGAGAGAGAGAGAGAGGATGGCGAGGGAAAGAGTCGAGGAAATTAGGAGAAGGGGTTAAGAATGTTAGAATGGCCCAGTGAACCTTAGAGAGAGTACGAAGTGGAATAGAAGGGAAGGAAGATGGTTGCACGCAACGAGAAGGTGCTCTGCTCCGGAAAATGACCTGTCACTCGCGACACGTCCCTTCTTCTAGCTTTCGCGAAGCTTTTCCCTCTCCTTTTCTTCTTCTTTCCCCATACTGCTCGTCCTTAGCCGTCCTCCTCCTTCTACCTCGACAACTTTTTTTTCCGAATCCTTACGACGTTTAAGCTTCGACGGTTAGTCTCTCGAGTATTCGAAGACGTACATATAAATATTAAGTCCAATTATCTGTTTTTATATCGCATCGTTTTTCAAAGTGTCGTTACGTACGATATTAGAATCGATCAATCTCCTTTCGAATACGCGAACGAGTTTACCTTGACTTTAACTGATGTGCAAAGAGTATATAGAAAGATAAAGAGAAAGAGAGAAAGTACACTCGAATCGGTCCAAGAGAACATCTTTATTTTCGAAGCAAACAGTAACGAGATCTTATGCGAGGTTGGATTTCTCCTGCTTTCTAGGAAGCACATTTCCTGAAATTATCGACAAACATCCTTCAGAAATGCTCGTAGCGTCTTTCTTGAGAAACATTCGACGGACGAAATAAGGATAGTTCCGATTAAACCACAGAAAGATATCAAGAAAGAAAGAAGTCGTTGTGGTAACAGGTATGCGTTTAATAATTAAATCCATCCGATAGTCCGTATACGATTAATCGAGATCTCTGGTTTTTCGTGAAAATTTATATACGTATTCGTCGTATCTAACCCGAAAATATGACTAAAAATTCGCACTTTTATGAGCGGACTTGACTCGAGGAGAACCAAACGTTTACCCCGCAACTGAAAACGTGAGTTCCTTCGCCTTATCGAGGTGGCGCATATACGCCTCATATATCCGACACGTTGTTTACCTTATACGAGACTACACAGTTATTGCTTCAAGCTGTACACGCGCCGGCAAGTTTTCCTAAGGCATCCGACGTCTCGTCCTTGGTAGCTTGCGATCTTGGTGATGAGGGTGCTTGGCGGGGATGCGTTACATGCCACCACTTTCATAGAAAGAAAGGAGAAGATAGGAATATTCGGGCCCAGCCCTGAATTGCTCTCGTTATAAACTTTGCACGGCAATGTACGGAGAACATATTATTATGCTGTCGGATCTAACCCCACGAGATTCAAAAACAAATAAGCTTTGTTTGCTTCTTCCCTCTTCGATACCACTCAGAATAATGTTTTTAAAGTTTACGCTTATGTTCCTTTATTATTAATAATACGTAGTCGTTTACTCATTAGAATATTAACCGCGCGCATACGCGTATATCTCGCAACGAATAACCGATGGAAAAAAATATAGCGTGACGACTAATTTTCGGTACTTTCTTCGAGAAAGCTACAAAGAAATCCATCAAATAATCGAACGTTCGGAGACGAACGTTTGAATATTTATCGCACTGACGCCTTTTCGTCGAGAAAATGCCTTTTCGCAAATTCAAGAATTATTTGCTCAAACGCTCGGTAGATTTTTTTTTTTTCTTATAATACTTTTATTGCCTTCAAAAAATGTATCCTTTAAGGAAGCACATCAAGAGAGAGAGGAATACTCTGAAAACGTTTTAATATTCGGACGTGACGACCAATAATAATCATTCTTCACTTAGACTCGGCTTATGAATGTTTAACGAGATCCCGATGGCTCCACGTATTTCGCTTCGGAACTATCAATTTCTGCTAGCATTAAGAGGAGAAAAAATCCATTCCTTGATGGACCAACTATCTTTAGGACTAATGTCTTTCAAATGGGTCCTTAGAGTCCGATATTGGAAAACGATGGACCTGTCAATAATAGTCGGTATAATAAACTTTTTCCTTGAAAGATATTCTCCGATCTTTCGGTATTTCTTTGGGAAACTTCAATAGGCGTTTCTCGGAATAAGGACAATCATCGACATTTGATTAATAATAAGCGGCTCTTATTTTCTTTTTTTTCACGGAAAGAATAATCGCAGATCACACATTTATGACACTTATTTATAATAAGATCGTAAGTTAAATAGCCGAAGACTGGTAATAATTGCTTAACTGTACGAAAGGAAATAATCATCCGTATCCTCTGTAAGATCTGTAATGACAATTCAGGAGAGTCTGAGAAAAGACCCTCCCAATCCTGGAAGGGTCCGCCGTGGCTTTTCATTTCCCCCGATGTAATGCCCGTGATAAAGAGACGTTAATGGGAGTAAGTCTACATTCAGCCCTCGCCCTTTGTCTAATAAAACGGCAATCACGCACCGTAATGTTCCTTTCACTTGCATCCGCAAATGCAGGCGCAAGACGAGGACTTTCCCACTTGCCGTCACGTCCTTACCAGAGCTCAAGAACGAATGCTCATTTCTTATTTAAAGCTTCATTCTCCTTTGTCGTTTCGTCGCCGGCATTTCGTACTTTTTCGCTCTTTTCTCGGCACCATCGTGGACATTTGATGGGACAAAAATGTTTTCACGGATAAAAACTGTCTCAAGATACGAGGAGAAATAAAAGAAGATTATTTCGCTGTATTATCACTGACGTTTATCCAAAATGACGTTGAATGACAGAACTTATGAAATTATACGTCTCGTGGTACGCGACGCACGTGATCGACGACGTTCCAAGTTGTAAATGAAATTTTTCTTAATTTCAGAATTTTACGAAACTTCCGAACGAAAAAAAAAAGAAAACAATACGTAAGGCATCATGACGCGTATTAATTCATAGATGTAATTCGTAGACGAGGATCGTGTCATTGAAGAAACGAAGACGATAGCGTTGGAACGAAATTCTAACGCATTCCCGAAGATGCGAAATACCGACAGTACCGTATTTTCGAGGCCTGTACGCGAATGGTATGTCAGGGCAGATCAATACATTCTTGTACGCTTCATCGAATTGACATTGACGCGCGTTGCCGGGTGCCACCACGCTCATTCTCTTTCTCGCTCTCTCTATGATAGGTTCGTGTTTACTCGTTCCACGCTGTCCTTCATAGTTCCTTAACGATAATACCGATGGACTTTCGTTTCGAAAGTTGCATTCGTTCGCAACTTCGCTCTCATTCTTTCCCATTTTCACCGTACGAGCTGTTAATTTTAATTACACACGCATTTTAGATCGCAACGTACATCCGACCTTGAAAGTTTGATATTCTCTTTCTCATGGTCCGAAAAATCCTACCAGCTATCTTACGCACGGAAGCAAAAATTTTATTGTACTTCTCGTGACCGAGGCAGGAATAACACAGTCCCCGGTGGGAGCCTCCATTTAGATCCATAACGATCCAAATCACCGCTGAGGTCTTCGTAGAATTAAGCATCAACGGTTCTCAACTCGATAGGGCTTTCAGCCCTACGACTTTTAGGATAATTCTCGTTAGAGACGCGTCTCTTGAAGTATCAGCTTTGCAAAGAGCAGAGGATACCGTTATTATCATATACGATATGGGAACGATTGCGCCGCACCGAGAAGTGGAAAAAATATTTGCAACAGTAACTCTAATTAACTCCAAAAAAACGGACGATCAACATCGTGGAATCATTCGAGCGAAAGCTTGATTGAAGCAGTAGTCGAAGAGAAGGGAAAAAGGGATAAGAAAAAGGCAAGTGCATCACTTACGAATTGCACTCAAAATCCGCTCGTGCGTTTGCCCTCGAGTGTCGTTCTCGCACTTATTTTTTCCCTTTTCCGACACTCCTATGAACTCTCAAAGCCCTCTTGTTTTCGAGACACATTTAGGGTGGCGCTGGCGCTCTTTATTTTCGTTTGTAAGGGCCCGCCTTTGCCACTGATAACTCTCTTGGGTACAACGAATAAGGTAAACAGCGGAGCGTTCGAGACGACGGAAGAGAGATAGAGTGCGGAAAGAAAAAGAGAGAGCGAAACGGTGCTCGAAAACTACAATAAAGGAGCGCGAAATAGCCGGAGCTGTTTAGACTCTTCGTCTTTTTACGTTTTGCTCCTCCAACGAATGGGACTCCTCTTCCACCGCTATATAATTATAATTCTTTGAAAAACTACTAGCGAGCCTCTCTTCCCCTCATTTCTCTCCTTCAACGCGAAACGAGGATAAGATTTTCAAGGAATGTATACCCCTTGTATGTAAAAAAATTCTCCGAGTAAAATACGAGAAATCTATCTCCGAGTTCAAAGTCAATCTCCCTGTACCTGGATCCTGCTGAATGGAATAATTTGATTTGGTACCGTTGGTACCATGAGAAAGAAGAAGGCAAAGCGAAAGAAATAGCGAGAAAGCTTTATTCCGATGACCTTTATGCGCTTCAAGGTAAAGAATAAACATCGATTTACAAACAGTCGGAGAAACAGAATGTACGTCTGTTTTAAATAAAATAAAAGACGACTTAAGGGGATGGAACTTTTTTTATCTCGTAGTTCGCTTTTATTAATTTTTATGAATTCCTTTGATCTTTAAAAGAATTTCATTAAAGCTACGTCCAACAATTTGTAAAATTACAAAGATGGACATAATATATCTTGTACATTTTATTCTTAAAAATTTACGAAATATCACCTGTGGCTTTTCGGCGGAAGTGCGTATTTAGAACTTACGAAAACGATATATCCCGATTTTTCACGACTTCTTGTCGTGAATTTTGCCACTACTATCGATCGCGAAAGTTTCCAATAATTTCAACACGATGCGACAAATCGTCATGAGTAATAATACTTTTTTTACTCCGAATATCTAGGTTTACATAAGTCGAGTAACGTAAGCTCGCTTGTAAACTTCGACCAAACTCAAAGTCGGCGAAAGCGAGGGTCGAGGGGGTGGAAACAAAGCAAATCGAGAGTAAAAGCGGTGCTTGTACGGATACGAACGTATCTAAAAGAAAGAATGTACCTATGTGTATGAGACTGTAGAAATGCGAGGAAAAGTCATAGAAACAAAGAGGAAAGTTGAAAGAGAGGAGGAGAACGAGATTTGGGCGAGACGATACAGGGAAGAAGTCGACGTAAGCGTAGTAAAATCTATCGAATCAGTTTAACGAGTGTACGAGGGTGATAAATCAGTTGGCGTTGTTTTTTCGTCGTACACGGACGAGGGAGTAAGCAGAGGAAAAAGAAGAGGAAGAGGGAACGTAGGATGAGGAGGATCAGCAGAGTGCAGTATCGAAGGAGTAGGAGGAGGAGGTGAAAGAGGGGAATACGCCACACAATAAAAGCCGTTGCCAGTAGCGAATGGGAGGGCAGATGCATTTTACGAGCTGTAGTGCACCAATGTCACCTTCACCACCGACGACCTTTCTTCTCATCCCATCTACTCTACGCTTTCCCACCCTTCTCTCTCTCTCTCTCTCTCTCTCTCTCTCTCTCTTTCCCTCCCTCTCCTTCCATCGCGCGTTTAGTGCTCTTACGTGAATTTGGACATACGCAGGGCAGCAAGGGCGTCCAGCGAACGCGTCCAGCGAATTGATTTCAGTTATTTTCCGATCATGTAACTTGTCGAGGCTTTTGCATGGACAATTGATTATTATTGCTATTCCGATACTCGGTTGGCTGGAGTAGTGCTCGGCTTCGAGCCGACAGCATCACTAATTCTATCTCCGTTCTCTCCGAGTTTTGATCAAAATTCAGTCATCCATTGATAGATATTGTTATAGACTTAGAGTAGTTACAATATCGTCGAGGAGAAGAATCTTTGATGCTAGCTTCGGGAATATTGGGTTCGATGTTATATCTCCTAAAGCTAGATAAACTTTTATATAATTTCTTTTTTATTTTCCAAAAACATGTAAACGTTTTGCAAAAAATGCGCGACCAGCGAACATCGCCGAACTAGTACAAATTGCTTGTAAGAAAATGAATTTCTAGAGAATGTTGATTCGCGAGTAACCAGTATCCCGTTCTTCGGTGCGTTCAGCATCCGCTTGCTCGTGGCTTTCGAAAGAATTCAGTTTCATCAATGCGTTTTTTACGCGCTTTAAAAAAAACCTGAGAATAGCTCAACCTGCGATGTGTTCTCCCTACTTTTTAAGTTGCCATATTTTTGTTCTCGCACGTTCGCGAGTAAACTTTCCTCCTCGAAATCGGTTAGCCCTCTTACTAGGATCTCATAATATACACCTGCGTCTGAACTAGAAGGAGATAACGCGCGTGTAAAAGAAGACGATACGCATGTAAATGGCGAGCGGTCTACGATGGAATCGGAATCGCCCACATTTCCCTAATATCAAATGTAGACACTTTACGTTTCATACGATCTACCCGACTTTCTGTGTAAACGAATAGCCACGAGTAACTGTTACCGACTGCGCGATTAATTTTTATGTTACACCAATTCTATCGCAATTTCACGTATTTCATTCGATTACCGGTAGGAGAAGACTTCGATACTATAGAGTCGAACATTTTGTGACTGTCTGTTTTCAAAAACATCGTTCTGTCTGTGACAATCGAGCGCGCGCGATTTTCATTGTGAATTTCATTGCAATTGGCACCGCGCGGCGGCGGCGACGGCGTAGGCTACCAGTGTCTTTGAGCCCGTTAATTTCGAGAGGCAATGCGGTGAAATCGCGACGAATGCCACACCAATTGAATACACAGAGGCGGAGGAGAAGAGAGATAGATAGATAGATAGATGGAGAGATAGATAGATAGATAGATAGAGGGAGAGAGAGAGAGAGAGAGAAAGAGAGCGAGAGAGAGCGTGCTTCGGTTAAATGCACGATTTACGCATCTGGATGGACACGAGTCCCGTCATTGGCTTTATTGCCAGTAAAGGCTATACCGGTGAACGGCTATGGAGTAGCAGGCACCTGTGACGCGTCTGGAAACGCAGTTAAATTGTATGCCATCGTACGAACGCTGCGAACGCGACGGTGAGCACGAGTCTTTCCAACTTTTTCCGAAATACTTCACTCTCGTTAAACCGCGAGATTTTGTTTTCTTGTAACTAAAATCGACTATTTGTTTATACAATTTCCATCGGAACGATTCAACTTTTCCAATATTTATTTCGCAAAGATCGCTTAATAATCTTTTTTAATTATTAAAAGAGTAAATTGATCAGCAGTATGCTGTACAATATACATTGTTAAGGGACCGAAATGGAAACGTCTAAATAGAAGTTTTCTCTTTGAGTCTATTTCTCTCTCTTTCGCTTTGTGAAAAGCTCGCAAGCGAATTGCTAGTATTTTGAACGTTTACGGGGATGTAGCGTGCGTCCTGTCGATCCTGCGGCACGACATGTGTGGGCGTTAGCGTGCGCTATCGCTATTCTAAATGCAATATCGGCCTTCATAAAATAGGTGTAAAGCTGTTTGGTCGTCCATTATGTTCGTAGACGGTTCTTGGTAGCAGCTTGTTCTCTCACTTTGAAGGGTTTAGTTGCGGAAGGCGGTCTTGTCTCAGTGTCTGCAAGCATGTGTGTGCGAGAGAGAGAGAGAGAGAGAGAGAGAGAGAGAGAGAGAGAGAGAGAGAGACTTTTCAGACATTAACAACGGGTTGACCGGAGCACCTTCACAGCCATGCTTTTATAGGTTGTAAAGTAGTAAACTTCTGTTCGGCTAAGCCTTGTAGAAGTATTCGAATTACCTCGGATCATTAAAACGAAAGAGACTAATATCATTAAAGTACCGCGATATCCAGTTACGTAATTAGACATGGAGTCACGATAACATCATTGAATTTTTTCATCTCATATGCTCTAGTCTAGATAAACTCGTTATCGTCGTTCGTATCGACTTCGCCGCGAACTTATCACGGATCGTTCGAACGACGTTCGCGCTTGGATCTCGTTAGACGTCAGATTTCTTAGTCGTCATTCGGATGATTAGAACGTTGATACCATGTTCGGGGGAATACTTAATTTGCATCTAACAAACGTTGCATCGTAGTAACATACGATTACAATAATAATTTATTTCAGAACATTTAATCGATTCGAAAGAAAAATCTGTGGTAAGATGCGACAGAAAGAAAACTCCGAGACGATTCAAATCTGGATTCTAAGTATTCGGCTGAAAGGATCCGATCGAGTACGAAGAATTAAAATGAAGAGAAACGCAAGGAAACAGTCGCGCAATATATAATACTTATAGGGTTGAATCGAAATTCGTCTTCTTCATTTTTACCGCTGACGGTCGACTCGAAAATAAAGACGACGAAGTTATGCTACAAGAAGGAGAGTGGAAGAAGCGTAAGAAAGAAAAAAGAAAGAAGGCATAGAAGAAAAAGAAAAGTAAGAGGAAGGAAGGAAACGACGAGAAAGCTGAGGAGAGGCATCGATAAATCAATGGAATATGGTAATGCAGCAATTTCAATAATTTAAATATGTATGAAGGAAAATGGAACAATCTGGAAGGCAGGAATCTGCCTGAGTGTGGCACATTGAATCGCGTCTAATGAGACGCCTCGCGTCCTACAGAAGGGAATAGTCCTGTTATCGTTCCGCGCCGATCTTCCACCACCCTTCGCCATCCCTCTTTCCCACGTTTTCTTTCTTCGCGAATCTTTCGTTTTGCTTATGTCAGATAGGGAAAGGTGGTGGTATAAATAAAACAAATTCCGAGCATCTCTCAACTCTTCTTCCCCCTTACTTCTTCTCTTTTTCCCGTCAAATCGTACGCCGTACGCGTACACGGAACGTCGTGAAAAGCGCGTAACGTGCCTCGTTATTCCGCAGTCTTGCCGGCGAACGAAACGACGTTCGAGGTTTGACTGCAGCGTTATATCGAAGAAGAGAGGGGGAAGACGTCACCCGGATATCTGTCAGGAATTGGTTTTCCCGCTGGTGGATAGACTCAAGGATGGCGAGGCTGAACAGAGAACGTATTCAAAAGACACGATTATGGATGGCAGAAGGGAGGGAGAAGAGAGGAAAGGAGGACCGACGGAGTGGAGTTACGAACGAACTTCAATCCGAATCTACCAAAACGTTGTGCTACGAAGGGAATCCTCCGGCAGACGTAAAAGAGCCCTAGAATTTTCTGCCTTTTTCCTTTGTCGCTTCTCCTTATCGTAGCCCTTTTACCATTTCTCCTTTAAAGGATCATCGATAAACAATGATTATATAGATATACCTCTTGTAAACTCTTGCGTTCGAAGTTTCGCGTGATATTACAATACCTTGGGTATAACGTCCGACGTGGCGTTATTAGAAAAGGATTCGACGCAGGAAAGGGTATTCGTGATTGCGTCGGTATGATTATAAATTACACGAAAAAATCGCTAAAACGTAGTCTCGCTCGACCCGTTGATAGGAACTACGTACGTATAATACGTCGCTCGTAGTCGATTACGAGAAGAGAAAAGATCGATTTTGATTTCTATGAGGTTACAATAGCTTCGTCGACCAGGTTGCGGTTCACCATCCTCACGTATTCCTCATCCCTTTTGACTTTTCCATCTCGTACACACGCGGATGCGCATGAAATGTGTCGCATGGCATCCATAAAAATGGTGAAAGCGCAAAATGGATGGGTATTGAATTTTATGAAAATTAAAACCGATTCCGTCGACAGGGCTGCTTCGGTACCTCTCTCTCTCTCTCTCTCCCTCCCCACCCCTCCCTCTCCCTCTCCTATGAAAGTACGAACTCGTATCGCGAACGCTGGGACGTAGAATCGCAAATTCGATCGCCGCAATGTAGTTAAAAAATAACAGCAGTTAATTCAACACAATGGCGGAATTCGATTACAAAGATATCGATTCTCTTCTCCAGTACATATATCGTTTTACTCTCAAATTACGACAGAAGCACGAAACAATGAAATAGAAACGTTTAGAGCATCGTTTTCCGAGGCGCTTCGATATAGACGGGCAGACGCGTTTTGCTTGAGCGAAACGTTGTATCATAAACGTAATATTTTAATCAACGTCGACGTTGAATATTCGCTACAACGAGTATCGTTTTCCGTCGTTTCGACGACAGCACGTATCAGCCAGCAGTTGTTGGAAATCTGCTACTCTCGTGCAGATTTTCTCAAGGATCTCTAATCACATAAAGTAGAGGAAGATTAGCCTGGGTAAAAGAGACAAAAGATAGAGAGAACGCTACGGAAAGAAAGACAGAGA
>NC_057697.1:303862-310796 GCF_014466175.1 Vespula pensylvanica
AGGATATGAGTACACCGAGGTGCATTTATGTACATGTAGAATCTTTTGTGCATATGTAGGTACACGTGTACTTATACACGTGTAAGAGACCTTCTATCATACGAGGTAACGGTACACTATTCGCTCCGAGTCCGGTTGCGCACGTGCTTTGTCCCTTCATGCAATTATTTACAGGTCACGTATTTAAAAGGACGCCTCGAGAGTGTGTCGCCATTGCGCTCAAGAGAGACAGGCATATACGGTAGATACGTTTCCCTCCGTTGAGCGTCCTTCGTGAGTTCTCCCCGCGGCTGCGGCTTTGCCTTTAATTGCAAACGTGATTGGTCGCAGCCGTGCGTTTCATCCCTGCGGTTGATTTTGTCCGGAATGAGGATGTGTCTCTGGATGTGCCTCCGGGCGACTTCACGTGAGATTATTCGATAAGTCCGAGGAGCAATACGGATTAGAAAGCTTCCGAATTACGAGTAGAATACTTCAAGAAAAATCGTTGGAGGAACAAACAGATATGCACTGATAGATGTAACGCACAACGCGTAAGAAAGAAAGAGAAGAAGGGGAGAATGAAAGCAAAAACAATTAGACGTACTAGAGATCGCGAGAAGATAACGGAAGGCAAGAGAAGAAAGGAAGGAAACGAATTCGACGTAAATGGGATCTAGTTTAAATTAGCATTCCCAGCAAGATTCTTCTGTGTTCCTCTGCCGAGTTCTCTCACAAGCGAACGCGCGTCATTCTTTTCGCCTATCTGAAACTAATTTGAGGCCGTCCAAGACGAGGAGTGCGGAGTAGCTGGGGGGTTTAAGTAATTTAAACGTAGCGTGGTGCAATTAGAAGGAAGCTTCGGTGCTCCAGGGCATTTGAGGAGGGGGTGATTTAGGGATACTATCTTCTAGCGAAGAATACGAGAGAGAGGGTTAACTGTAACGTATATAAGACGTACAGAGAGAGAGAGAGAGAGAGAGAGAGAGAGAGAGAGAGAGAGAGACGGAAGAAGGGAGAAAAGGCACGGTGGAAAAGGAAGATGGTAGGAAACGAGGAGGGAGAATGAGATACCAGGCAGGTAACTTCTGCTAAGTTAGCTCACACCTACCCTACCGAGGGAAGAGTAGCACAGGAAGAGAAGAGGAGCAAAGGGTCTTGAAATATACGTGCAAGGATGCAAAATTTATGCGTAGCCACACCTGGTTAGTGCTTACATGCGAAATAGTCTCATAAATTTCCATACGCGCAGCCAAACCAGCCTTTAAATCCTAGCGGTGCCGAAAGCCAGAATATTGGTTAACGTCCTCCCTCCTCTGTCTACATATACATCCTCCATCCATTCCCTCTACCTGGCTTTTCCGATTTTTTATTCCAGCCTCGAGGTCAATGCCAAAAAAAATCGAAAATATTGAGCCGATTTCCGACTTTTTCAAGCACGTGCAGCTATCGATACGCGTATTTACCTTGTCATTCTTTTTCTTTTTTTATTACAAAGCGTATACATCTCGTTAATCCACAATAAAATGAGGAAGGATATGCGTGTTTCGACCTACTTCTAACAAAGTATTTTTCATTTTAAATAATTGTTTTAGATTTCACATTAAAAGACGTACTATGTTCTACTTGAAATAATTATTGAACTTGTAACCATCTTTACAAAAGTATAACATTCTCGTTATCGCAAAAACTATTACGTACGAAAATAATATCAAATCGGTAATTTCCTGTACGTCGCCAGAAACTTAATCTTCCTTATTTTGAACTTGTTATACGCGACTATCTAAAGAAAAGCACGAAGATTGAAATATGAGATGACTTCCACGGAAAGGAAGATAGAGTTTTCCATTAATCAGTTTTTCTTTATACGTATATCAGTGCGGATCCTTCATCTTTTAAATCATGATTATAAGAGACTCACGAAAGGGGTGGTTGTCGTGCTGTCGCATTAAAAAAGTCAAGCGAAAACAGACGAGAGCAACAAAACGTGCAGTGAGATCTGGCCTCGACATGGGAATCTGTCGATCGCTGTCAAGCTACGAGAGGGGTTGCTGTAGAAGAGAGAGAGAGAGAGAGAGAGAGAGAGAGAGAGAGAGGGAGAGAGAGAGAGAGAGGGTGGTGTGATTGTGCGGTCAGCACCAGCAATCAATGCCTCTGCATACGGCACGCACGGAATCCGATAACATTGCTTTCCCCCCACCCTACTTTTCTTTCAATCCCTCTCAGCACCCAACCGTCTCGACTCCTCTTATCCACAGAAGACATGTCGTTCGAATTTCGTCCACGAATAATAGGAAGAAAGAGAGGCTCTAACCCAATTAGCTGGCGCCGCTAGTTCGATAAGAACCTCAACATAAAACAATCGAGTCTCTTTAGGCTGTAACAAATATTAAAGCCGCTATACGATCGCGCTGGAATGAAACAGCTGCGTCTTATTACGACGATTCGATTCTTTAACGCAACTCGCCTTTTATAAAATCCACGTAACAAACGTACGATCTAATTAATGAAATGTACTATGCAATTATCTGTCCTATATTCTGTGAGAAATATCGATAGGAGTACATGATTATCATTAGATTTGTTCCACGACGTATCAACTAACTACTTCTAACACCTGTTTCTTCGTCCTTTTAGAGTTTATTTTCGGTATCACGAGTTCATAGGATGCTCATCCATGCGGACATTATATCCGAATTAATAAGATGGAATCGTTGCTATTAGTGAAGATGCAGCGAATCTTGTAATTAACGCTGTAATTTCAGTGACTTGTGAAGTTCGCTCAAACACTCCTTCACATCAGTTCGCCTCGTTATTCCAACGAATATGGTAACGACTAATTACTCTTTCGTACTTCTTCCCCCTCCATTACTCTCGCCTCTTGCTAGCATACTTCCCTAACATACACACTAGCGGTACATTATCTCTTCGCACATTTCTCTGCTATTTTCTCTCCCTTTCATTTCTCCTATATCTCTCTCCCCCCCTCTCCCTCTCTCTCTCCCTCTGTCACTTCTTTCTATTACCCTTACGAAAGCATGTCAGTCAATGAGTAACTCATTAAACTTTCATACTTTGCTCAAGAACAAATCGACTGTCTTTACTTACGTACTTTTCACGAGTGATACGAACAACAAAGTAAAGGATGTACAAAAATATTTTTCTGGCTTTCCTCAGGTTTAATATCTAATTAATTCGAAAGCATCTTTTCCGAGATGTCTCCGTGTTTACTCTACAAACAAGAACGTTTTGTACGAAAAAAGTTGGTTAATTCTCATATCCTTGTCATGCGCGTTTCACGAAACTTTTTCCTTCTTCCTTCCTAGCATTTTTTACGTCCACTGGAGAAAATTTCGTTATTGTCGCTAGTAGTTGGCTGGGTAGAACGAAATCGGAAAAGAGAGAACGACAGAGAGGCAATACTGGCAGTATCAACGTCCACCGCTAGCAAGTACCACCATCGAAGCTAGCACTGCCATTGAGAGGAAGTAGAGGAAGAGGTGGAGGAACAGCAGTAGGGTTGTTCCAAGCGTAGAGGGATTCACTTTATTGGAGAGTGTTGCCATCGACAGCCTCGCCCTGTTGGCTGTAGGTAGGTAGGTAGGTAGGTAGGTATACCCTCTCGCGCGGTCCGTTGCATTTTCTCTGTTATCGTTGTAGGGGCTCAGAACTAAGCCGTGCGAACAATGGCAGACCCCCATGGCGGATGGCGAGAGAAAGTAAAAATTAACGAGAATTCAAGCTCGGCCGGAGCCATTGAAAAATTGCCCGGCGTGGCCGCGCGGACCTAGCTGAGCTATGAAGGAGGTGGCGTCGCTACGAGCCAGTCGCCCTTTTAGACTTGTCGACGGGCACATTTTTTTAGCCGCCTTCTCTCTTTACTTGCCTCGTATTCGCGTTTTTGACTTGGTTTATTTTCAGCATAAATGACGAAACGGTGATAACTTCGTCGCGATACCGTCGACCCTATAGAAAATATAGAATCTCAAGAGATGAAAATACGAATCGTCTTCTTGCGTAAATTGATTAATGAAGCTATCGCCCGGTGAGAACAGAGTTCACAACATCGTTCATCATCGATGTACGTACACGTAACGCAGAATTCTTCGTCTGCGCCAGAAAAGCGAACCAATAGAACATAACTGGAGATTATTGGACGAAGAGAAAATGATCGATGAATTCCAGGATGTTGGAAAACTCCCTATTATTTTCCGGGGAACCAAGATCACCGCACGAAAATGAACATTAATTGTGTCAGCATGGGATAACTAACGTTCGCGAATAACATCTCCTTCGGCTTTTTAAGAAAATGAATGTTCGAAATAACCAATAATAACTAATCTTACCTTTCTTTAATTTCAATGCGAAATCGATAATAAGACCGGAAAGAAGGATAGTTCTTTTCTTTTTTCAACGGAGAAGGAAATAAGTTCTTGAAGAAGTGAGGTAGAGGAACTTGTTTGGTGGTATGTTGGTTCGTAACTCGAAGGGTAAGCCTGTCCGTAGGACTACTAGCACGTCTTCCCTTGGGAATCCCGCGTATCTGCTTCACGGCACGAGCAAACACGTCGAGATGAAGGAAGTCTGGCTTCCATTTCGCAAGACGCGCCGCAGCGAAGCGGAGTAAATATTGATACAGATCGAACATCTAATCGTTCCGGTCGCCCGTTTACCGACATGCCATCCATACATATTCGCGAGGGGTGGTATCGGGCTACCCTGTATACTCTTTGCATGTATACGTTTCCTCAACGGGTACATCTTTATCAAAAGTGAGCGGGAGAGAGAGAGAGAGAGAGAGAGAGAGAGAGAGAGAGAGAGAGAGAGAGAGAGAGAGAGAGAGAGAGAGAGAGAGAGAGAGAAGAATGGATGTAGGAATCACGGATACGAAAGAAATCAGGTTGAAATTTATGATGCGATAATTTGTTCGTCGCAGAATCTGCGCAACCCCTAAAAATGTGGAAATCACGTCAAATTTAATTAAAGTCGACGAGGAAGAAGAAAGAGAATGAAAAGAATTTCATTTTGCGAGTCATTGTACTACTTTTCCTCGTTCACGATCGAATCATTAAAAATGAAGCATTCAATTGTAACGACGATCATCAACGGAATGTATGGAGCGATCGTGCCGTTTTCTATCGGATGGTGAACTTAAACCATGCAAGATCGTTTCCTTGAAACCCGTAGCTTCGATTTTACGAAAGATATGCGTACGATTTATATCAAAATGAAGACTACATTACTCACAGGTCTATTGCATTCAGTCAAAGGCCAAAAAAGAGTATGTCACGGATGCGCGAATGAGAACATACACTTTAACGCGCGTAACGTTTTTAATAAGGGATGTTTTTTATCGACGTACACACGTTAGACACAAAGAAACGAGGAGAAAAGAGAGACGGGAAAGCTTTGTGACCCAATCGACGAGGCGGCGCGCCAGCTCGCAAGCTCCGGACGTATCCAATGCCCTTTTGCCAATTAGTGTCGTTATTAAATTTTTTACCATCGATTCCATTAAATCCGTAGCCACGCATCCAAGCGTGCTTAATCTTCTTGTCCATCGTCTCCATATATCCAGGGTATACTACGTAAGTACGTTTTATCGTGTATCTGAAAGTTCTTGCCGTGCGATAAGTTAAAGATAGAAGGGAAGGGGAAAAGAGACGAACAGAAAAGCCAGGAAGAATAAAAGAATACAATGAAATTTCTCGGTAATCGTGTAGTTACGAAGAAAGGGACTTTTGTAAACTACGAGGTAACGTTGTATTGTAAAATCTAAATGTCGCTCACGCCGCAATGGTATACATATCTAATCGACCTTTTATTTACGACGGAGGATTTACTACGTAAGAGTATTTCTTGGAAAGTACGATGTATACAAACAACTATCGCAGATCGTTATGTCGCGAACCGATCGTTGTGTTTTTGTCTTGCCTCGCTACTCTTGTTTCTTTTACGAACGAGTCAGTCACGGCCGAGTCCGTGGAAAGGAAACATCGTGCGATCTTAGTATTTCCTTATTTCCTTTTAGTCTTCTTAAAGCAACTCCTTTAAAGCACATTTTCGTGTATCGAGTCCAAGCTATAATTATATATTGTCTTAATTAAAATAAATGTTAACAAGGCCTGCAGTTAATAGGATAAAAATCTAATAATATTGTAACGACGTATATCTTAGCGGCGATTACTTCGTAGCGTATATCTTTTAATTAACGTACACTTAAATATCCACATATTTAGTCTGTAGTATATTACTGTACTCTGTACCATACATCGATCCGTAATATCGTTAAATCAGAATGTACGATTAAAATCTAAGGAAATTTCATATCAAAATATTTCCTCGGATGCAAAGGTCATTATCGTGCTTCCGTTTCCTTGAGCATAAACGCATTTTCCACATACGCTTTAACGAGATAGAAAATTGTTGGGTTCTTTTAAAAAATCTATCTTCCCTTTGAGCACATGGAATAGCTAGCGAAGGCATAACTTCGGCCATTCCTTCCGTTTATCCCACTCTTCCACTCACGGTCCACCCCTTAAATATTCTCTGCAGGATCCGTTACATGGCATTCTTCCTTTTCCCATCCCTACTTCCTTTTTTGCGCGCAAATCTCGTAATGTACGCATGATCGGGCAACTCTGTCAGCGAGATACCGCGTGTGGCGGCAGGCCGATGGCCGTGCATCTCTCTTTCTGTTCCTTTCTCTTTCTCTCCCTTCCTGGTACGTGCGCGCATTGCCAGAAATGCTTCACTTCAGGGACTCGAGGGAAATCATGTATGAAGTTCCTCTGTTCCCACCTCCTTCTCTCCCGTTCCGTTTCGACCCTCTCTTCGCTAGGTTCTCTTGCCGGAAATTCCGTTCGACGACGTACAATTCGACGGACCGATGAAAAGGCACAGCCGAAAGAGAGAGAGAGAGAGAGAGAGAGAGAGAGAGAGAGAGAGAGAGAGA
>NC_057697.1:310896-324905 GCF_014466175.1 Vespula pensylvanica
AGAGAGAGAGAGAGAGAGAGAGAGAGAGAGAGAGAGAGAGAGAGAGGGAGAGCGCGAACGAATGAGTAGAGGAGAGAGAGGGAGGAAACGAAGGAGGTGGAGGAGGTACAGAACGTACAAACAATCGAGTGAAAACGAATCGCAGAAGGTAGGCGAGACGGATTCGTTTTCTCTTTTACCTCTTTGTCCGTTCTCCACGGTCTTTTGCAGCTGGTTTTATCGACCATTAACTAATTGCGTATTCGAGAACGTTCTCGAACAAAGTGTATCCTACTGCGAGAAAAGTTCAAAAACACCGCTCGCGACATCGAATAAAAAACGGGCGAACATCAGGAAATTATCTACGACGGAAAAAATATCAGCAAATGGAGGGGAGATGAAGAAAGGAAAAAAAAGTGGGAGACAAGGAGAAGAACCGCAGTGATAATTATCACTCACATTTTTACAACACGCCGCTTACGTCCACTGACTTTTTTTCTTGCATTACTTGTTACTGAGAGTACCCGTCCATTAGCAAAGCTGTTAATGGACAAGCTTTCCGGTTCGGATTACCGGAGCGAAATTCGTTTTTTTCCCCGCTTACGTCTATTTATTTCTGTTATTCTTTACATATAAATGGTAGGAGAAAATTCGAGGAAAGAAATTTTCTACGACGCGATAGCGCCGAGTAAATGTTGTAAGATATTATAAAAACTTTGATGCAATCCGTGTGTCTTTCTCTAAGCAGAAATAAATTTTTATCGTCGATTATATATGTATATTAGACAGGATTTGCAGAAAGAAGAAAGGTATAAAGCATTCGAAGGAGAGAAAGAGAAGAAGACAGACAGGCGGAAGAGGACTATCCCAAGAAAGATTCTAAAAAGCAGTTTTTTTTTTTTATGAAAAGTTACTACACGTGGGTCTATGACAGGATTTTTACAAAACAATATTTTAATAAATTATTGATGCTAATATATCGCACGAGGCTAAATCGTGAAAATGGTCAAATTAAAGAGATATAAATCAAAAAAGATACTTTAAGGAGAAGACAATTTATTGCTGTCGTGCGTGCATATGTTTGTAGAAAGTGATCAGAGAGAGGGGTCCGATGATCATCTTTCATTGTTATCGCTAATGGAAGAACTTCTGCAGGAGGCAAGGCATTCGTTCTCAGTCCTGCCTTTCCGTACGGAGCGAGTAAAGGTTAGAAAGGAGTCTTCCGTAAAAGAGACCGAGAAAGAAAAAGAGAGAGAATAAAAGCTGCACAATAGAACGAAGACTAGACACTTTGAAAGAAGAAAGACAGTGAGATAGAATCAATGTACGTCTCGCCGGAAACGCGACTTTTCTCGAAGTTCGAATCAAAAGATGTGGACTTGAGACTTGGTCGGTAGCTCTTATCCAGGCCACATTTTAAAGCTTAAAACTTTAACCGATGTACCATGGTCTTACCTCATCCAAGCGACCATCCCGCATTTCTTTCAAATTGTCTCCTTTCCCTGCACGTCATTTTCCACGTATTTTGCAAGAATATTCCTCGGAGATCGTTCCATCTTCCGAACTGGATTTTTAACCGATCGTTCTGTTGAAAGTAATTTCATTTCTTTCCCCTTCAAAATTATTCCGTTTCGTGTGTTCGTTTATTCGTGATTCGAAATGTTCGAAATACGATTAGAAAGAAATTGCTGTCGTGGAAGACTTGTTAATCCACTTTTCTTTTTTAGATCTATCCTTCAAAATCGGAATATTATAATTCGTGTATTTCTCAAATCGAGACGTCTTTCGATAAACATTTCTTAACTTGTCTCGATAGATTACAGATCGATTCTAATTGGAAACAATATAGCGTCAAATAATTTTATCAAAACAAAGACTGTACTTTAAGTCACTTTGTACTAGGCATGTAAACATATTGGAGGTACGACAGTGTTATTACTACACTTGAAGCAACTTAACCTGATTTCGATAACCTCTGCTACCCATTTTCTCTGCGCCTCTCTTCCAACATCACCCATTCCATTCCTTGATCTCTCTCCCTCTTAGTTTTTTGTTTTATATCAGCAGCGGATAGTTGGACTTTATCGTCTTTCTCTTGTCGAACGAAATTTAGATTATTATGCCAATTAAGGAAATTAGTCGAGTTGAATACGCGTTCCGATTCTAAGCTTCTTGACCAGAACAAAGTTCCGCTTCAAATCGAAAATCGTATCTCAGCGGCTTGATACTTTCATCGTGTAGCACGATCGCAGTATCTATTCAAGCATGGCATCATCTGTTGGTCTCCTGGATACGCCCACACTTAAATCCGATTTAACGGATAAATCTTGTACCATTCGCATGAGGGAGGAGAGGGAGAGGGAGGGAGGGAAGAAGGGAGAGAGATCGTTTCCACTCGCATCACAGGATATCAACTTTTCTGGTCTTTCAGCATCAAAGACTCAACGCGATGATCCTCGAATCGCCTTCGAATTAGGTAGCCGATCCGTCCAGGACTTCAGTGGGATCAGATTAGATGGCTGTGTAAACTTAGCCGGATGCTGCGCGTGGTGGTAAAGGGAACTTACTCAGAAATCGTAAGTGCATGCGAAAGGATAAGGAGTAAAGCCGATGCGACGCTTTACCGCTTTTATCATGTCGCTGTATTATACAGAAACACCATGACGAATACGCGCATGTATCTGTGTGCACTCACAAACGCTTTTCAACGAAATGATAACGGGAAGAGGATGTCAAAGAACTATGTTAGTTCCCCGTTTTGAATCGGTAATATAATCCGATCGATAAATCGTTCAATATCGCAAAATGCTATATAATATTCATAAACTTTAACTTTTCGCGGCAAATTAAATGATTAGAAGAAGGAGTAAGATGATAAAGCTACGTTTAATAAACGTCTTTGATCATCGATCATCGATCAAGCTCTGCTCGTTTTCGAAAGGACGATGATACCGTTGGTATTTTGTTCGAGATGTAAGAGACAAATTTCTCGTAGCCATCTTATTAGCTATCGTAAAGGAAAAAGCGAGCGTCGAGAATGAAGCGTAGGCGATGGTGCAAAAGGCTAGATTCCTGAGATCGAGAAAGCCGAGCAATATCGAGCGTCCTTAAATGAATCTTCGAGCTTCTCTGTGAACGTCCATACGGATTAACTATAGCGTCCTGTATAGTGCTCTCTATGGTTTCGAGGATAAGGGGCTATGCAAGGGGCTGGAGCACGGATAGGGTACTCAAGATGCTAGGCCACGTCGAGCCCCTTCATATAGCTTCTATAATCAACTGCATACCGCAGTGTTACCAGCGCCCGTGACGCCACACTCGTCCGTAGCATTTGAATGCTGTGTGCCATCACCTTATATAATATTCTGGCATTACCTTGTAAAGTAGATACAAGCTGTTCGATTAAACGTTTTTTTCACGAGTATCGTAATTTCCTCACTCGGAATATCCATATCAATTCGTCTCGAAGAAGTTACGTCGTTGACATTTTGAAAGAACCCAAATTCGAGCCGCGATTAAACGAGTTGTAGTTATCCTTGTTATAATTTAATAGCAGGCATTAGAGTTCGATCGACTGTTGGATAAAGGGCAGACGAAGGAGAACGGCGTAAGGATAATAAGCAAGTTCGACGATGAAACCTGAAAATCAATTACCAATCGCGTTCTTAGCTAAAACCCCAATGCCTCCTGCTCGGCCAATAGGATATAATGCAAGCCTTGTTATCTATTATATGCTCCAAGACACCGAGCGAATTTCTCGCGATATCGATATTCTCGAAAATTCGAAAAACTCCCGTAACAAATATTTGACGATAACAAATTCATCAGAAATATTTCCGATGACTACGCTATGCTCCGATACCCTTTATATCAAACGTATCGAATTATTTCGTTTTTTAACTCATATATTAATTGTTCACTCAATCATTGTATTCTATTCATTAAAAGTACATGCGAGCCGGTCAAATCGACTGACGAGATTTAATTCGGATCACAAAATTAAAACTTTCCATTTACGAAATATTTATTTATATCAGATTGTTGGAAGCTATAAATCACGAAGGATATCCATTTCAATTACGCCGATCGATTTTGTAATACACATTTGACAATGGTGACAATGCGTATTACACACATTTGCATTTACATTCCTATTAAATTCTATCTGTCCAACGATCAGTTGTTCGCACGAAGCTGCAGCGTTTAATCGTTTGGTTTGCGGACAAGCACGATCGCGCTTGTTAAGTCTAAAAAACTTTGACGAAGTCGCTTCGTACGTTTTAAACATAATTAATCGCGTTAACAAGTACGTTATTTTTGGAAAAAGTAATTAAACGAATTTCGAATATTTTAACGAAATAAAGTAAAAGACGTTCCGACTGATATTTACGTAAATAAAAAAGATCTGCTAGAAATTTGCAAAACAGCGCTCGATGAACAGTAAGGAGGCGTGCGATCAAACGACCAAACGCGATTGGCTTGGAACGCGAGAGAAGAAAAAATAGAAAGAATTCTCGTGCATCTTACTTCTTCTGTTTTAGATGGATCATTTAATCTCCCCGTGGAAAGCAGCAATTCTAATCGTGGAAGAGTAAGAAATACAAGCCTTACTAAAAAGAATAATTCTGTTGGATCGATTGCGATGAACTTCGTTCGATGCGAGCCGCAATTCGTGGTAATGAAAAACCGGGGTTAGCTTCGTAGATTTACTTAGGATCAATGCCAACAATACAGCTGGTTCGCGCACCGGAAAGAAGATGGCGGTGCATCCGGCGGAGCCGCGCGCGCCAATATTTGGATGTAGTTTTTACAAGCAACCGAGCGATGGAGTGTTTGCATC
Source organism: Vespula pensylvanica (assembly GCF_014466175.1). Classification (NCBI taxonomy): domain Eukaryota; kingdom Metazoa; phylum Arthropoda; class Insecta; order Hymenoptera; family Vespidae; genus Vespula; species Vespula pensylvanica. The sequence continues at coordinate 315,716 of NC_057697.1, forward strand.
CTGTGTTTGCCCGTTCTGCGTAATTGGATTTCTGCTTCGCACATATCGATATCTACGGTGGTCTTGGTATTTATAAACCAACGAATATTTGATCTGTAAACTGTGCACTTTTAAAATCGTTAATAATATATATTGTAATTCGTGCCGAAATTAACAAATGAAACGTTTCAAGTTATTCTGTACGCGAGGAACGCGATGAAAAGCCATGAAAAAAGTTTAACCATGTATTTCGATCTCAAAGTCTTTTCCGAAAGTTTAAAGTATAACAAATCTTGCACATACCGGGCACGAACAACTCTTTTATACTAATAGTTTCCATAGAAATATCTGTTCCGCGACACACGCAAGGGTGAAGGGTCGCTTTAGAGAGCGTAAAGTGTTTCAACCAAAAGGCAAGCGACAGGAGAATTTTCCGAGAAACTCCATGTGAATCGGTATTAATACTTCTCGCTCGACGGTAACAGCTTCAAAGAGCAATCGTTGCTTTCAATGTTCATACAAAAGCTTCGTCTCTCGCTGATTCCTCTCTTCCCCTTTCTCCTTTCGCCTCTATGCTTGCTTGCGATAAAAGCAACGAGAAAAGACCGAGCGGGAGCGTAAGGGTGAGGCAGAAAACGAGCAAGAAAGAAAGCGGGTATAGTCGTGATAGAGGCTGACCTATTTCCTTATAAATCTGATTCGCAATATTACATTTCGTTTATCATGAGGTAATAATTAACTGGCCTGCTCGATGCCAAGTGTACTGGCGAGAACTTCATTGAAAACTTCCGCATTGAATTGCCGGAAAGATGAGATTCCCTTTTCCGAACTGCTCTCTATTCATTTCTGTTTCCCTCCCGCATTCGCTTTTCTTCTTTTCTCCTTTTTTATTGTTACTGTTCTTCTTTCCATTACAACGAGTTCGATCACGAACGGAATAGATGCGTTTGAGGTTTTACCGTAAAATTGCACGGGATGAAAATAACGGTAATGATAAAACTTCGGCTTTATTACGATTCGATCGTTATTTAAAGGAGGAGAGGAGGGGGAGGCGGAGGAGGCGGAGGCGAGGGCGAGAAAAAGGGATATAAAACGAGACGAGGGGAAAAATGAGAGAGTGACTTTGCCCATCTGCGTCGACGATATGCTCAAGCATTTTTCTCCCTTTTACATTACCTCTAGTCCTTTGTCTTTTTAGGAACGTCAATTGCTCTAGTAGATTTATATCCTCGTAAGAGAAGTTGCTGGCGGAGAGGCAGTATTTGCAATTTTCTAATTACTTATAGACTTCAAAGACTTAATTCACTCTGGTCAAGTAAGAGGCAACGATCGATCTTGATCGTAGCGCACGAACGTAGCAATCTCGCCCTTCTCTCTCTTCTATGCGTTGCTCGTTCTACCGTCGCCACGATCTTACGAGATTGACGAATATTATAAGCCATATCCAATACCGCGAGATATTTATAACGTCATAATTTTTACTAAATACGACATTGGAAAGAAACACGGATAGAGCCGGAAGAATCGCGCTATGCTCTGCTTTGGATGGTAGAAAACAGAGCAAAACGTCATCCGGAAAGCTCGACCTCGGACGACCTTCCTAAAAAAGAGGAATGAGGTAAGGAACGCGGGAAGAAGAAGGAAGCCGGGTGATACAGCCCCGGGAAATGATTATAAATGAAGTCATCCCGGTGGACGGCAGTCGAGCCTCGCTGTAGGCGGAGTAGAAGGAACTTGGTTGGCAGGGCGACAAAGTAAGAAGAATTGAAGACGATGTCAAAAATAAGAGAAGCGTATTTACAACGGTGTGAAATTGGACTGCTAGCCCGCGGGAGAAATGAGGGTCGCCAACTGTGTGCCGCGAAAATGTTATTGTGTATCACCCCGTGCACGCGAACGCGAATGCATCAAGTTTTCTCTTTCCCTTCCCTTCTTCATCTCTTTTTTATTTTTCCATCCTTCCCTTAGAAACAAGAGCATGCAGCTTTATAACTGTACTTGGAAATTTATTATCATCAAGCAGAGAAACGTCGGGACGGATATACACACGTAAAATTCATTACACTGTGATGGGCACAACAAAACGGAAGCTTTGCGTGGTCTCGTGAATATATATCGCAAAAAAGATGGCATTAAATTCGATCTCGAATGTCTCGTAATAATTTTCGTGCGAGATAGGAAACGTAATACACGAGGGCCTTTCTGCGCGGCCGATAGAAACACCGAAGAGAGATAAAAGCAAGACGATTATAAGTCGCTCGAAATGTCATAACGCCATTAAAGTCAAAGATCAAAAGTCTTCGACTTTACGATTATCCTGTCAGTTCGCGTAACATTTAAACAGTAATCTTTATCGACGAGTAAGAACGATTCGTTCCAATTCTAGAATCGATCAGCAGGCGTTACAATTCGTTGCTCGGATGGTAGAATCGATCGTTGTACAGAAACGATTTGCCGGTGCAATTATGAAACGACGTAGCCACAGGATGATGATAGAGTAGAGGGGGTTGGGACTGTACGGTAGGAGAGGGTTTGCGAATCGTCGGATAGCCGCGCACGTTGGCAACTGTCTACATGCATTGCGGCGTCAGCGCTTGCCCGCAACAACGCAAATGCAAATTTATTATTATTCGATTACTCAATTCGTAGTCCGCGCGTACACAGCGTACAACGTTAATGCCATTGTAATACCGTCGAATTTGTGTTACGTACCATCAACGTGATTTTAACTTCCTTCATCTTCTCGACGCTATCTTCGTCTTTTGGAAGACATGGCCATCGAGAAGACACGGTCGTGAACGTGTACGGAAAATTTTTTCGGGAGAATAACTTTTATTTAGGTTTGATGGAAAAACAATGCACTACGAAAAGAAAAATCGCGAGAGTCGCAGTTCGAAATTATAAAATCGATAAACACCGCGCGACCGACCAAATACTCGAGCTTCGCTCGTCGTTAGCGCATCGCTGAACTCGAACGCGTTTCCTTCCTGTAAAATATTGAAATTGTTGGCGGACCTAATGAGGTTACTTCCTCCTTTATCCAAGCAGAAAAGACTCGTATTCGTTTTGTTTGAACGAGAAATTTCTTCATATGCGTACATGAACGCGCGCACGAACATTCGTCTACGTACGTGTATATATATATATATATATATATATATATATATATATATATATATACATCATATATATACATTCAAGACTTGCCTTACATTTCTTTTGCGTAGTAATTATACCTCGTTATCTTTTTCGTTCTCTTTATCCACAAATCAAGAGTACACTCTTAAGTCTACAGGTATAATGCAAACTGGATGAGATTATAATTCGATACAACGCGCTATTCGTTTTATCTTGAAAACGGTGTGATTTCAAAAGGGAGTTCACTCCCCACCATTTTCTTCCTACCAAACATTTCATCCTCCAAACCAACGGCACTAAAGTACGGGGGTTCTGATAAGAAAAGCGGCTTATGGTACTTCTAATTTTCCCGCCAGCTCGACAAATATTATGCATACGCCGTGAATCTATGTCGCCCCGAGAAGATGATATATCACCGACCTCGACCTCTGTTGAAACTCGTACCGAAGGTGCGCGAGAATGCAAGAAGGAATATGGAAAAGAAAGCAAGGCTCGAAGGAACGAAAAAGAGAAGGGTAAATCCCCTTGCGTCTTAGAGGAACACCGATGCAAGTGCGACGAGAGGAACGTCTAGCGAGAACGTATTTTGCTTCTGTTTAAATGTCATTTCAAAATGGATGAGACGCGTGTGTCCTTCAAACGACTACACCTTTAGCAGCTAGAATCTCATTTTGCAGGATTCATTTGAACAAATCACAATTCGAGATTATCAATTTACTTAACGTTATGGCAATTTTTGCTAATTTAGACTAAACAATAATAAGTTGGAAATGTACAGGATATACATCGAAGAATGACTGCAGAAAATCCAAAGACGGTGGTATCTCAGGCCGCGCGTATGGACTACTTTTTCTCGCAGTAAAATCAGCGTTCGCGTATCGCTCGACGCAAAATCCGATACGGACAAATCATTTCACGAAATTGCTAGCATACTTTTGCACCGACATTGTTTAAACTGCTTGTAGCAGTAACGTCGGGTCCAACATTCGCGCTATTCTGTAAGCGCGTATGCAGACCCATACGCTGTACCGAAAATGATTTTGCAGGTAGCAAACCGAAGGTTGGTGGAGCGCGCGAGTCTACAGGGTTTGAAGAGGTGAGGGTTGTCCGTTACAACAAGAGAGAAAGAGAGAGAGGGGGAGAGAGAGAGAGAGAGAGAGAGCAGGAGAAATGAGGAGGGAGTGGGTCGAGGGAGCGAGCACGTAGCAAACCTCGGTTAATTCGGTCTAATTTGTTCGCAGTTAGATTGGAGTGCCAGGAATTATTCAGAGGCTCAAATTGTTGGCGGTTAAGCGAGCCTCGCAAAACCGGCAGCCGGTCCTCTAGATACGGGGTTACGACTACTGTATAGCGGCCACTGAGGGTTGTAGGAGGAAACTGGTGGAGGTGGTGAGGCTGGCGAAGGGCTCGCAATGGAACTACTATCGAAAGAGAAAGAGAGAGAGAGATCATACAATGGCATCGGACAACCAAACTCGATTCAAAATTGACCGTATTATTATATGTCCTAACCAGAAGGGGTAAGAGTGTTTCACATAGCATTTCACTTTCCAAGCCCACCCTTTTATTTCCATGCCTCGAACGTTATACTCTCTAGCGCGTCCGATAGCGCAAAGAAGAAGAGGAGGAATCGGAGGTGGAGAGTAGAAGTGGTTTCGGGAAGTGCGGCCGACCGACCTCCGCGGAAACTATGGCGAATTGTAACAGAAAGCTGCCGAGCCAAATTATTTCCGACCGCAGGCCGCGACCGTTTGTAATTTAATTACAATGGCAATTCCCGCGACGACGTGCCTCCTCGTCGACCGTTCGGGCACTACTACGTTAGCGTGTTCCACGTATATGTCCGTCTAGCTATAATTTTATTTCAATTGCTACTTTTTTTTTTTCAATTTAACCCTGTTCTTTAGATTTTATCATAGTTTTAGCACATTGGTTTACAAATCCCGCACAGATGCATTCGTTGATTTACTTACGCGAATTTCCTACTAAGAAGAAGCGATATTAGAAATAGAAGAGAAAGGGAAGGCCAAGAAAGCGGGAGGTGAGGACAGTAGGTATTCTGTGAAACTTTGAATATAAACTCGGAAGCCGGGGGCGTCTAGCGTCGATTTATTCACGTGTTTGTTCACAGTGGGAAAAGTTTCGCGGTTTGTCAGCGCTTTTAGATTATGGAGTTGGGAGTTGTGACGGGAGTTCGGCCGAGGTCCTACAAAGGGGATAGGAAAAGTGGAAGAGCTATCGAAACCTCATAAAGTCCTTACAGATTCCTTCATTCGGTATGCTCGTGTCCCCGATCTAAAGCAGTAAAAGCCACTTTAGACGAGTTATGTTCGTCCGCATGATAGTCATTGCGAATATCTATTTGGACGCAATTTACCGATTTTACTCGCAAACGATGAGGATCATCGACCCGTCCTTGGTAGATGGAAAATATAAAAAAAATAATTAAAGCATACGACACATTTAAACTAAAAAATAAATGGCCACGTGGAATGGTCGAAAAGGGAACATCTTTGCGAAAAACAAGGCGTGTTCTAGAATCGCGAGATCTCTCTCTCTCTCTCTCTCTCTCTCTCTCTCTCTAATCCTTGTTGTACTTTTTGACTAATGAAAGAAAAAAAAATATACTTTAACGTCGAACGTTATTTATCGTTTCGAGACTTTAACAGCGAAAAAACAAACTGAAATACATTTGGACAAAGAAAACTAGACGCCCTTTGACATCGACGAAATACTTTCTGAATTCGAGTGTCTGCCTCACTTCTCGATCTATCGAGTTTCTTAGAGAAGCCAAACAATCTTTCCGGAGAATCCTCATTGGCAATGTGACGAGAAAGTTTGGAACTCAACAAGAACGCTCTTGGTCTTCGTCCTTCTCCCTTTACCGTTGAAGAACACGTCTTTGCAGGACTCGTGGAATGAAAAGAGAAAACGCGCGAGCGCGCGCACGAGAGAGAAAGAAAGAGAGAGAGAGAGAGAGAGAGAGAGAGAGAGAGAGAGAGAGAGAGAGAGAGAGAGAAACAGAAGGAGAAAATAAATAAAAAAAGAAATGAGGCTGCTCGAGAATCAGAGGCTTCCTTAAAGGTTTCTGCGAACGGAGGCTATCGGATGAAGCTGATATTGTCTCCTCTTAGATACTACGCACGAGCGTACCTACGTATTTCCGGACATGTACATACGTGTGGTGTTCGTGTACACGCGCTCGTATGCATGTGAGAAAGAGAGAAAGTACGTACAAGGCAAAGAATCTTCGTCCTTTACGGAGCTAGCACACAGAACGATCGGATTTCCTGCAATCAAATTGGAAACGACGGATGATCCAATAAAGTCAAAGAACGGTGACTACGAGGGTTGCGTGGTACCTGTATCGAATATGTACTCGTATATTGCCAAGAGGTCGGAGTATTTTTCGATACCGTTCCAGATGCAAGAGAAAGAGAGAAAAGTACATATCGCACCTGTCGTGTGTATTTTTCATGAACCCTTCTCACTTCAAAAATCATCAATAGTATAGAATATCTTTTTCTCCGTCTTTCGTTCTCTTATTGCAAGCACAGTTTGTTAGTCGCTTCGACGACCGGAGAGTCATATATTTTTACGCCTTTCGTATGGGTAATCGTGCGACGAATGTACAAGCAAGCCACAATGCGACAGATTTAAATTGGCGATATGTGCCAACAAAGTTCGACGGGCCTGTTCTTGGGAGTAATTAAAGACGTAAGAATGTCAGTCATCTTCTTACTGCTCATTCGTAGATAAAGTTTCGCGATCGTAATTACGGTCATGTTCTCTTGGATTCTTAAAAATGTCTTCTCTTCGTCCTTCCTTCTTTTTCTCTGCCTGTTTTTTTTTCTCATCTTTTTCCTCAGTCTCCGCATAGTAGGCTAGCAGCACTGAATCTTTATTCTTAATCTCGTTGAAAGCAGACAGTAATTTCGCAATGGCGCGTAACGCTGTTCGATAACAGAGAGCTACAAAGAGGGCTTTATCTTGACCTCCCTCTCTCATCGCCACTCACCATTGTATGCCTGAAACTCTCTTAATACGTTTGAACAAACAACTCCGTTTCTATAAACATAATGTTCCAGCGAGACGACTGCAGAAAATTGTTAACAGGACAGGAAAGCTTATAATATTTTTCATTTTCTTTTTGCAGAATTGTTTAGTTTTTCCTTGCAATCTAAATAGGAAATTCCTTTGACAGAATTTTTCATAAAACAAACTAAATAAAGCAGCTTAAAATGATATTTCACGATATCTCTCACGCACACGGACACACACAAATTCGTTTTATTTAATGAATTATTTTATTACATTCTATAAATCCGAGTATCACGTTCCAAAATCCAAATACTGCATTTAATATTGTCGATATTAATCATAAATGTTCGAACGAACGTTTGACGATGATCAAAACGTTGCATAATCCTAATGCTTATACTTCCATTTCAGCGGCAAAAAGAAATAAATTTGTGAATTTTCAATTTACAGCGATGGAAGAGGATTTCACGATTCCCGTGTCCCGGATCTCCGCCTTTGGCCCATCCCCTTTGGTCTCCATCGGTTTCCCAGGTTCCCTTTAGCTTTTAGAACAAATACTTAATCCGAATAGCAGACATTTGCCTAAGTAAGTGCCCGCTATTCAAAGCAGCCCCATTTTGCGTCGAATGCTGCACGCGCCATCCTTCCAGTCGTTTTTTCGTTCACTACCGTCGCTCCCTTCCTTCGCTTTCCGTTTTCCACGGAATTATTTTTTACCCTTCGATATTTCATTTAGGTTTGATATAATTTCTTGCGGCTTTGCCCCATTATCTCTCATAATTCGTACGGAAAAAATCTTGAAACTATCTAGAGAGACTGGAGCACACGAGATTTATCTATTCGTAATGCGCATTTTAATCAAGTACCAACTTTGAAAATATAATCCCACGAGAACGCTAAATTACCATCGATTCTTCGAATTGCGCGGAGAAGGAAACTATACGATACGGAAGAGAGGTAATACCGAAATAAGATATTTTAAATATTTGAGAAGATAGGTACGAAAGCAGCATAACAGCAGCCACTTTGAAATCCACCTGAATAGGAACATCTCCTTCTCGTTAGGCAGATAGACGTCGAATTTTGCGCACGATATTTAAGGGCTGGCGTCTAGGTGGAGGAGGCATTACAGGCGAACGGATGCAGGGATGGTGGATTCGATGATGCCGTATAACGGTTGCCATAGCGGCATATACCGGCACGATAGGAAAGCCGCTTACACGGCTCTTCAACATTGGCGCACAATACTGTAGATCGCCATTAAGTATAATCCAACGTTTATTCGCAGCGCGAAACCATGCATTAGCCCTCTAGCCCTGACGAGAATTCGGGAACAGGATCATCAGAAGCTCTTTTTGCTTCAAAATAATTGCCCATTTTGTTCAACAACCATAACTGGTCTAAATAAAGTTCGATAAGATTTTAAACGCTCACAAATTATTCGTGGGTACTTCAACAAAAGAGACTGCATCCTCTCCGAGAGGTTCGTCGATATATGCATTAATATCGTTTTCACAATTGCGAGAATTAATTCTCCTTATTATGATTCGAAAGAGCTCTCTTTGAGTGAACTAATCAATAAGTATACTTTAATCGCTTTGTACGCGATACAATCCCCTGTTTCCCCGTGTTTCAAACAAAGCGCGGATTAAAATACGGTGCAATTTAATCAGCAGTTCGCCTATCTCCATTCTATATGCATTCTCTACTGCCTAAAAAAAGGATCGTATAGAACCGTACTGAACAAATCCTGTTGCGTACATGCATTATGTATAAAAGTTAATCGTAGATACGTGATGTTAACGATTGCGACGAATTTGTTTCTAACGTGCCTTATTTGATCGCAATTAGATTGTTCCTTTGAAGTCGATGCAAAGACAATGCTGTACTTTGGGCTATCATATGTTGCACTTTATTTCGACGAGACGAACTTTTCTCTCCTACCCTTCTCCCGTGAAATCCTTTTGTTTCCCTCGGAAAAAATCACTTGTGGGAATTCTCTAGCGACGAAGAAAGGAGGAAGACGGGGGGG